>NC_141876.1:299009080-299160080 GCF_056163025.1 Triticum urartu
GGTACCCCATCACAATCAACATAATCAACATATGTAGAGATACTAAAATGCACATGAATAGTACTCCCTCGGTCCCAAAATTCTTGTCTTACATTTGTCTAGATACGGATGTATCTAACACTACAATGTAACTAGATACATACATATTTAGACAAATCTAAGACAAGAATTTTGGGACGGAGGGAGTATGTGTTACCTTAACCTTGCCGCTTTTGTTGAACCATTGGATGTAGTAAGGATGTGGATGTGGTCTTGTGGTGAGAGATAGCTTCTCCACCATCTCCATGCTAGCCAAGTTGTTGCAGCTCCCTCCATCTATGATGACGCGAACAGAACGTTCCTTCACAACTCCCTTTGTATGGAACAAATTATGCCTTTGATTTTGCTCAGCTTGTGTAACCTGCACACTCAAAACACGTTGAGCAACTAAACATTCATACATGTCGGCGTCTTCAGGAGCCATGTGTTGCGTCTCATGATCAGAATCATCTCCACCGTGTTCTTCATGTGTAATGAGAGCCAAAGTCTCCTCATCATAGTCACTAGAGGACTCATACCCACCATCCTCAGTAGCAATCATCACACGCTGAGATTTGCATTATCTCGCAAAATGTCCTCTTCCCTTACAACGACGACAAATAATATCACTTGTGTGCCATGTTGATGCCATGGAAGAAGAAGAGCTCTGCGTAGGCCCGACAGGTGTGCTCTTGGCAGATATTGGTGGTTGTGCCTGCTTTCTGGTATCACAGTTGGAGGTGGCACCTGATGGAGTTACTAGTGCAGTGGAAGTAGAGGATGCACGTGGTGTCCATGATGAAGGTTGACCTGCAAAAAAGTTAGTTCGCGCCAATGCATGTCGATCCTGCACTTCACGTTCAGCTTTAGAAGCAAGGTTGAATAAACGAGTGATATTATTATACTCCTTACACTTTAGAATGGTATGTATCTCTCTATTTAATCCACCCATAAAAATGTGCAAGCATAGTTTCATTCCCCTCAACAATACCACATCTAATCATGCCAGTTTGTAATTCTTGATAATATTCTTCTACATAATTTTTTCCTTGTCTTAAACGCTGCAATTTTTGACGTAATTCACTTTGATAATATGGTGGAACCCAACGAGTACGCATAGCAGTTTTCAAAGCAGCCCAAGTAGCTGGAATAGGATATAATCTACAATGTTCAGACCACAAAACACATGCACAGCTAGTGAAAGCACAAACAGTAGAAGGAAAACGTCTCTCCTCAGGATATTGTAAACATGTAAATTGTTGTTCAGTTTCTAACTCCCAAGTAAGATATATATCGGGAACATATCTACCCTCAAATGGTGGAATATTCAACTTTAGTTTAGGGAGATGGTCATGATCTCGTACCGAAGGGGGAGCCCTACCATTGCCATTATTTGCATGTGGACAACCGGGTGGTTGTGGTGTTGGTGGTTGCACGTAGTTTTGATTTTGATCAACCTCATCCTCGAATCTCCCGCATAATCATCCTCCTCTGCATCAGCAGCAGGAGCCACAGAAGTATCAACAACAGCACCAATAGTTTGGCCAGGCTCAAGAGGGACACGACTCGCTCGGCGGAGGGCTGTTTCATGACATGGATGCAGTCATTGTTGTTGTTGTTGTTGCAGAGGTGCGGCAGGTGCAGCCAGTGGTGGCTCTGGAAGACGCACAAGCACTTCATTAAATTTGTTATCGAGCTTTCACTACTAGGAAAAGGGCTATAGATAATATGGACACTAATGGCACACCATGTATGTGGTGCGCCATTGCTATATAGCAATGGCGCACCATATACATGTGCGCCATTAGTAATATATTAATAATGGCGCACCTGGTGTGTGGTGCGCCATTAGTAGTTTTGAAAAAAAAATTGTTACTAATGGCGCACCGTGGGATAGTGCGCCATTACTAGTTGACATAGTAATGGCGCACCACACCCACCGTGCGCCATTAGTAGTTTTGAAAAAAAATAAAAAGAAATTTAGTAATGGCGCACCAGTGGACAGTGCGCCATTACTAGTTTATGGCGCAATGTCCACTGGTGCGCCATTACTAAGTTTTTTTCAAAAAAAATTCAATCTTTTTTTCCAAAACTAGTAATGGCGCACCGTGGGTGTGGTGCGGCCATTACTAGTGCGCACCACTCCGACGGTGCGCCATTACTAACTTGGCCCAAAAATTCCACCGAATGCACCCCCCTGACCACCTTTTCAGTTAAAAAAATAAAAGAAAATGATGGAAATGTCAAAAAATAAAATTAAATAAGTTTCCCATGTGATATGTGGTCTACTTGTTGGGAAAATTTACAAATATGAATTTGGACTTTATTTGCAAAATCTCTCTGGAATTTGTAAAATGGGCATAACTTTTGCATACGAACACGGATTAAAAAGTATTTTATATGAAAAATCATCTACTCGAAAAGTTACACCCAAATTGAACTGGGGGAACATTGTTGAACATCTTCAAAATCCCCAAAAACCTAACAGAACGAAAGATACGGGTCTTTTAAGATCTAGAGGGGGGAAATGAAAAAAATTCAAACTTACTAGTGGTGCACCATTTGCTAGGTGCGCCACTAGTAACAGAAAAAAATTGGTTTCAAAAAAAATTGGATTTTTTTTTCAAAATATGATACGTAATATGACCAGGAAGTTTGAAATATTTTTTCAAAATTTCATCATACTCATGAACATGAACAAAGTCCTAGACATCAACAAGGTTTAATAGGATTGATATGATAGATATATCGACAAGTGCCTGTGAAGTGAGCTGGTGCTGGGGTTGGATAAAACTGCGAAGTTAAGCGTGCTCGGGCTGGAGTAGTGTGAGGATGGGTGACCTTTCGGGAAGTTTGACCACAGAGTGCGATTTGACTTGAGATTAAGTATATTGACCCAAGGTTAAGCCATAGTGACCTGAGATTAAGACAAATTAGAAAAAAAAATAAAAAAAATAAAAAAAATTGTTACTAATGGCGCACTTCTATGTGGTGCGCCATTAGTACCTGTGGTGCACCATTAGTATCTGGTATACTAATGGTGTGGTACTAGTGGCGCACCTGTAGTGCGCCATTAGTAGCGAAAATAGGTGCGCCACTAGTAGGCCTTTTCCTAGTAGTGTTTGTTTCGAACGTATTCTCCAAGCCAGTTATCTTATCCATGGCCTCTTCAAAATTGATCAGCACATCTTGCACCTGTTCGGTCATCGTTTGCTGAAATTTATTATGCAAATCCTTATTCGTCATGTTCTCCCAGTCAGTCTCATCGACTTGTGATCCTGCCATGGTTGGGAGCCATAGTAACACACAAGAATATGATCCTACAGACTACTAGAAAATGGTGGTGGTGGGTGTCACAAATCCGTTAAGAAAATCTCAAATTCTTACCAGTTCTTACCCAGCAATAGTCGGTGATCGGCAACCGATGTAGTCAAAACTCTCAAAGCTTGGATAGAGCGATTACCAGGGAGAGCTAAACGCACGACGTAGATTTATGTGGAGCTAGGCTAGACCGTGCTAGAGACGCGAGCCTAGAACACTAACAAAATCACAGTGCTGCACGTAAATAAGGGAGGAGCATGCTCTGAATGTTTTTTTTTCCTTTTTTCACTTTTTTGCACTTTTTTCCTCTTTTTTTTTGCTCCGCAACAATTTTTTCAAAAAAGTCCACAAATGGTCTAAAAACTGCCTAGCCAGTATTTTGAAAATGGAACTATTTTTCTACTGCGGGTATCACGGAAGTTCGGGAGTCCTAATCTGTCATGACTCGAAGTATGGCGTGATCTGGAAATCCAAAATAGAGTAACAAAATACTGGACTCAGACTGGTAGCGGAGCTGAATCTAGTGGAATTCGGAATGGTGGCGGAGATGAATCTGGTGGAACTCGGACTGGTGGCAGATATATGTTGCAGGTGGTCTCGAATTGGCGTGATGGCGACGGATATGTGGTGGCGTATATGGACTCGGATTGGTGGTGAATATGTGGTAGTGATATATGGTAGTGGCGATGAAGTTGGTGTGATGATGTTACATGGCAGCAGCGATGATGATGATGTGGTGGTGATATATGGCAGTGGCGACATGACAACCTGTGAACAGAACTCGATACTCTAAATGACTAGACGCTAAGACCAGCAACTTGACACGACGATGCAACCGCAAATTCAACAAAGCAAATACAGAAAAGATTATGCAAAGTCTCGGATTTGTTCGGATAGGATGAAATAACCCTATTTTTTTGGCTTTTTCGTGTACTATATGTATGAAGACAGACTCGATCTAAACTACGAATAACTGTAAAATCTCACCGAGCAACCTGGAAATTTGATACCACTTGATAGAGGCAAAGTTGTCCCGTCTTTTGATGAGATGGTGCCTATCGTTTTGGAGGAAGTCGACTTTGACGATCCGACTACAAACGTGAGAGGACGTCGCGCCTTAGCAATCGCTAAACCAACTCCGAGAGGTTATTGACCATGCCGAAGCATGATCAACCTGACCATGAAGATTTGTTTCCTGCAGGCAAACGAAGAACACGCAAGAAACGAAGATTGCAATCTGGATATTGCGAATATAAGAGGAAAGCTTTATTGATCAAGGTGGGGTTCTTTGACGCCTTTGTCTGGTCGTTGAACACAAACGAAGTACGCGAAGTTGCAGCTATGGCGAACTTTAATCTAAACAAAACCCAAAGTCTAAATGATGCCCTAAGGGCTGTATATATGGAGGAGAGAGGGGGGAATTTCGTGGCCCTTGGAAGAGGGGTCCGAAACAAACCCTAACTCTTGTTTCCCCACACATACAGACTCTAAGACAGCCTATAATCAAGTATTTCGAAATTACATGGGCCTGACCCAAAAATAAGGTGATGCAACACCTAGAATAGCCTCTAGACGAAACTTATGAAGTGGCATCTTGTATATTTCATCCAAGGCTTCGTGCACTCATTATGGTGGCTTCAAAGTCCTGGAATCATCACTTGTAACTCCATTCTTGTTCCCCTTGCGCATGCCATCATCTCCATGCTTGAACTTTCTGCAAGGTTCATCTGTCTTGTCCAAGCTAGGCCCTTCATTTGTAAGCAAAACAAACGTATCCAATTTAGGCAGCATCATATTCTCATGAACATTAGAATCGTTACCAAGAAACGAAAGTACCTCGTAATTCAATTGGCGTGCGCGAGCTCTAGTAATTGGTCCAGTATGTATATCAGCAGGGGCTGTGGGTATAACAATGGTATTGATGTCCTCATTAGTAGGACACCGTAGCGGTGTACCACGCCGGATATAAAGTAAATCACTGGCCCTGCTTCAGCCATTCTTACTGGTTTGGCCTCTATCCACTTAGTGAATTTGTCCACCATAACCAGTAAATATTTCTTTTTGTGGCTTCCCCCTTTAAGGGGTCCGACCATATCGAGCCCCCAGACTGTGAAAGGCCAAGTGATGCGGATTGTTCTTAAGGCGGTGGGAGGCATATGACTTTGATTGGCGAAAAGCTGACATCCCACAGAACGTTGGACAAGGGATTGTGCGTATGCTCGGGCTGTTGGCCAGAAGAAACCTGTCCGGAAAGCTTTGCTTACGAGGTCCCGAGCTGCGGCATGATGGCCACCCAGGCCAGCATGTATTTCAGCCAAGAGTTGTCGTCCCTCCGCTTCGTAGATGCACCTTTGTAGAACTCTGGTAGTGATTTTCTTGTACAACTCACCTTCATGAACTTTGTAGGCTTTATAATGCTCATTTTGATCATCAGGAAGCTCCTACCTGGTTCGGTCCATGGAGCAATAACGTCCATGATCTCATGAGCAGAGGGTGTTATTTCAGTATCCGAAGCCCCGATGATATCGGTATTGTGTTCGACTATTGGGGGTGTGATCAGGTCTGTACTGGCATCTCCGCTCTCGTCCTGCCATACCACGGATGGCTTGAAGCGCCTTTCCACAAAGGTATTAGGCAGGACGGGGTCGCGCTTGGTGCCCATGCGAGTGAGTATGTCCGCTGCCTGGTTACTGTCTCGAGCGACGTGACAAAATTCGAGCCCCTCGAACCGAGCCAATATTTTTAATACGGTGTTTCTATACGGAGCCATTTTTGGATCTTTTACATTGAATTCTCTTTTTACCTGAGATATTGCGAGTTTTGAGTCGCCACACACCTCTAGGCGTTGTATGCCCATGGAGTCAGCCATGCGAAGACCATGTAGAAGTGCCTCGTATTCGGCTGCATTATTGGAGTCCTTATGCATGATTTGCAACACATAGCGGACTGTGTCCCCCGTAGGGGATGTCAAGATAATGCTAGCCCCTAGTCCGGTTAGCATTTTAGAGCCGTTGAAATACATTATCCAGTTGGAGTAGGAAAGATGTAGGGTGGAACCCTATACAGTCGATCTTTCACGAAAAGAGCGGATCCTGCGATGAACAGGAAGAACACAATTAGAAATCATGAGGGGAAACATGAGAGAATCACTCAAACAAACAAGATACGGTCACACATGTGCTAGATTCTCGAAACAAAAAGAGATACACGATCCAAATCCAACAAAGGACGATACATAGGGTAACCAGTTCTTCTCCGTGAGGAAGCCTTGAATCCGTGAGGGATCTTCCTGTGAAGGGGTCTTGTATCCAAGATGGATCTTCTCCGAAGAGGCCATGATCTCTCTCGGTGGAGTAGATCCGGATGGATGAGCGAAGCTCCATCTCACATATGAGCTAACACAACGCTAACCCTGACTAGGACGAGGTGGAGGAGTATATATAGTCTAGGGCTACGAAGGGGTAACTTGGGGATACATGGGCCTCGGCATGATACTCTGCGCACAAACAGGCATCAGACGTCTGACAGGCACCGGACGTCCGGTAGCTCGCAAGGGCCCGGTCGTCCGGTACTTGTCGGACGTCCGGCGTCTTGATTCGGGATAGGTGGCACTAGATTTCCGGTCGGCGTCGGTTGTCCGGTGGCTCACGAGTGTCGGACGTCCGGTGTCTGGCGGCCGTCTGGTCACTGTACACTTGGTGTTCGGCTGTAGTTGTCCTGGCTGGCTAAACCTCCAGGCGTCGGACATCCGGTATGGACCGGTCGTCCGATGGCTGTGACTTTCTATCAGCCGTTTCTTTTGTTCCTCGCACTTGGTGTAGTCGTCGTCTTGTCCATGGTCTCCCTCTTGGTTCCTGGTCATGCATAGCAAATATGTTTGAGGTAGTAGCCATGTCTCACAAGTGGGAAGTGACAGTTCGGATAGGAGCGAGTTCACCTTGTGTCCAATGGCGTATACTTGACGTCTCATCTTATGTCCTCTTGGGGTTTGGAGAGTAGACATAATGTACATGGGGATGATCGTAGGATGCTCCGCATCATCTCCCTCCTTGGGAAAGATCTGACCTCGAATCATGATCCTCATCACCATGGAAAACGGTTATAGTGGACGGACTTGTAGTTGGACGATGTTGAAGACATGGCGCAATCCAAGTACTCCAAGGTGTCTCCGGAGTGATAGACATGCAAAAAGAGCGAACACAAGCGACACTCAAAAATACAATGATTATAGCACACAGAGTGTCCATCAAGTAAGTATGAGTCCGTTCGGCAAGTTTTTGTGTGGCAAGACACATGATGCTTATCCAAAAGATGTAAAATGATATGCAAAGCATTCATGGGAGCAAAAACATTTGTAATATGCACAAAGGAATTAGGAATGTGATTAATGCGACCATTGTGCAAAATGATGTCATAATGGGATGGTTTATCAAAAGCATGAACATGGTAATTGGTGTGCAAAGTGATTATGTTGTCATGCAATTGATGGTGGGCAATATGATCATCATGTATATGAATATGCCATCAAGGAAAATCACAACAAATTTGCTAAGGAAATGCACATGCTCATATATCATGGATGACATGGGAATACAAGATACCACAAGGCAATCATAATGTGAGTCAATCCATGCATAAGATTCAAATTTGTCATGTGTATGATATGTCCATCGAGCATGACATGTGTGAGCACAATCAACAAATATGGAGGTGTTGGTGTACCAATGCTCGCTGTCATGGCATGAGTGGAGGTTTAAAGGTGCATCCAATAAGTCCGAGCGCTCCTCGATGTGAAGGTCCATAGAGCCAATCTTCAATGTCTCTCCTCCATTTGCGAGATGTATCATGTAGACAACAAGAAGGAAACAACAATGAAAGAATGACCCATCCAATATGCGTATTTGAGGGTGTCTCAAAGGGAATGAGGTCACCTTTAGAAATGTCTCAAGGATGTTGGAGTTGCGCATCTTGTATGCCTTCACACAACCAATATGTCTCGTGATGGTACCATCTTGTGAATCCTTCAAAACAAAAGAACAATACAAACACTTGGAAAAACAAATGAGGTTAGCGGGAGTGCAAAACCTATCATTCGTGTGGTAAGATACCCAACAAGGGTATGCATCATTCTCATCATAAGAAGGGACAAGGGAGCATTTCATAGTATGGAGGCATATGATGCGAGAATGACCAAATACAATAGGCTCAATCAAACAAGCATGCATCACAAGTAATATGTCCAAGTCTCCACGATCAATAAGAATAGCAAGTTGGCACTCATTACAAGGGTATATGAGCGATGGCACTAATGGAGACAAGAGACAATGATCAAGACAAATCAAGTGAGAGGCATGAACATATATGTCATCAACCCAAGAAAGTGAGTAAGAATGGAACATGGGTGATGCGATAAAGCAAGCAATCATAGTGATCAAGTCAAGCAAGCTAGTAGTGCGAAGATGCAACATACTAGAAGGAATCATGGCAAGTGTGTCATGGGTGCAAATAGTGTGCATGGCTACTTCACATGAAGTAGCACAAGCATGAAAGGAAGATCTGAGCAAAGTAGGTTCATGGTGTTGGCAATAAGTCCTATGTAAATAGCAATGGAACATCATGACTCTCCCAACACAACAAGCATCAATAGCATGAGGGACATGATAAACATGGCAATAGCAACAAGGATCTCCACCAAGCATGCAAATACATATAGGAGTAGCATAATGGTGAATCATGGGTAGATGCAAGCAAGGGTCACAATTGCATGGTAAAATCATGTAAATATGCATAACATGCAAAGTGAACAAGATACAATGGGCATAAAGTAACAAGTGATATATAGCCCATAGCCGTGTGAGAGACAAGTGAAAGAGATGCGCGTAGTTCTTGCGCGAATGGAACGGTGGTAGTGACAATCCACAGGATACCAAATTGTCGTTGCTCTCAAGAGCTCGTTTCGTCAACTCTTGGGATTGAGAGGTTGACGAATATACGTGAGTACCTACACAAAACAAAGACAAAAGGAAAAATTGTGTGTGCATGGTATATGTACACATCATCCATTATGATGCGCACGTGCTTGTGTTGGTAAGCTCAAAATATCCAATGCTCAAATAAATGAGATGCATGATATAGAAGCATGTCATCCATCATGATAGGTTTGTTATTATGTGTAGCATAATGGAGACCCAAATTGTGTAGAGCATTGTTATTCATGTAATGCATATGGTGCAAGCAATTATGGGAGTAATGCAAAGTATGGAATGCATCAAAATCTCCTAATATGTATGAGGAAACTATGGGGGTCTCCTCATGAGAATTAATGGAAACATCACATGGAGAATATTGAGAACATCCAAAACAATGCAATTTGGAACATTGTGATCGTGGCATGGCATAGTAGATGAATTGCACAAATCATGTAAAGGAAGCATGGCAATATCATCATATGAAAAACAAAAGCCAATGACCATCATCTCGTCATCTATGCCATAAGTGCAAATGGGATTTATTTTAATGGGGCATGCATAGCTACTATGTTGAGATTGAAATGATGCAATATGGGAGATCTCACTCATAGCATATGACAAGTTTAATGGATTGTCAAACATGAACTGACCAATAGAATTTTCATATGATATCCTATGGAGCATAGCATCACAAGTAAGCAAATGAACATGCTCATCATCATATTCATCATAAATGGGTGGCATATCGAAACATGACATAGTATGCGATGAATCCATAAGGTGATCATCATCATGCAAGCAATCATTTGCAAGATAGTCCATTAGTGGGACAAGTGAAGTACCATCACCTAGGTTACCTTTGGAGTGTCGCTCATGTGTTGTAGGTGAGGTGTCGAAGATCCACTCGTTGTCATCTTCATCTTGATGGAACCATGTGGGGGTGCACCTTCTTCCACCATGGCCATCGTCGTCTACATTGAAGGTATGGACTCATCGAGGATAGGCATGTCGTCATGTAGGAGACCTAGCACCAAAGAAGAAAACACACTCGGAGTAGAGGTTAAGTTGTTATAAATCATAGTGGCCTCACATGCCGTGTCAACTACCTCACTCACTAAGTGTTGTGGCTTACTCACTCCCTCTTGGATGCGCTCACTCGTATGGTTGGTGGAGTCACTCAAATGGCTCTCAACCTCACATAGGATGTGTGGCATGCTCTTGTGTGTGGGGCTAGCGGTGATCACACTCATCCTCTCATAGGAAATGCTCTCAATGTCACGTATGGTGGAGTCACTCATGTCACTCATGTGGTGGTGGCTCTCCTCACATGGAAATTGGGGCATCTCGTCATATGTGGGTGTCGGAGAGATGTAGGTGGAAATGTCTCCATGCTCAACTTTGTTGTCACCGTCTTGTTGTTGGAGGCCCATGTTGTAACACCGCATGGCTATATCTCCCACGTGTCGGGGCATGACTTAGAGGCATAGCCGCATGGTAGGCTTGTCGCAAGAGGGGTAATCTTCGCACATCCCATGTACCGAATAAGAGAGGGATGAAGAGTTGGCTTACAATCGCCACTTCACACAGTACATAAATAATCCATACATCATCCAAGGTACAATCAAAGGTCCGACTACGGAACCAAAATAAAGGAAGACAACCCCAAATGCTAGATCCCCGATCGTCCGAACTAGGCTCCACTACTGATCAACAGGAAATGGAAACAAAACAGCAAGAAAGAACTTCATTGAGCTTCCACTTGAGTTGGGTTGCGTCACCTGCACTGGTATCATCGGCACCTGCAACTGTTTGGAAGTTTCTATGAGTCACGAGGACTCAGCAATCTCACACACGTGAGATCAAGACTATTTAAGCTTATGGGTAGGAGAAGGTAGTGAGGTGGAGCTGCAGCAAGCACTAAGCATATATGGTGGCTAACATACACAAATAAGAGCGAGACGAGAAGCAACGCAACGGTCGAGAAGCTAGAAGTGATCAAGAAGTGATCCTGAAACTACTTACGTTCAAGCATAACACAAGAAAAGTGTTCACTTCCCGGACTCCGCCGGAAAAAGACCATCACGGCTACACACACAGTTGATGCATTTTAGTTAAGTTAAGTGTCAAGTTCTCTACAACCGCATATTAACAAATTCCCATCTGCCACATAACCGCGGGCACGGCTTTCGAAATCTCAAACCCTGCAGGGTTGTCCCAACTTAGCCCATCACAACCTCTCATGGTCAACAAAGGATATTCCTTCTTCTGGGAAGACCCGATCAGTCTCGGAATCCCGGTTACAAGACATTTCGACAATGGTAAAACAAGACCAGCAAAGCCGCCCGATGTGCCGACAATCCCGATAGGATTCGCACGTATGTCGTTCTCAGGGCAACACCGGATGAGACTAGCTACGAGTAAAACCAACCCTCAAGTTTCCCCGAGGTGGCCCCGCAGGCAGCTTGGTTCAGACCAACACTTAGAGAAGCACTGGCCCGGGGGGATTAAAATAAAGATGACCCTCGGGAGCACGACTCCCAAGGGAAAAGTAGGTGGTGGTGAGGCAAATGTAAAACCAAGGTTGGGCCTTCCTGGAGGAGTTTTATTCAAAGCGAACTGTCAAGGGGTTCCCATACACCCAACCACGTAAGGAATGCAAAATCAAGGAACATAACACCGGTATGACGGAAACTAAGGCGGCAAGACTGGAACAAAACACCAGGCATAAGGCCGAGCCCTCCACCCTTTACCAAGTATATAGATGCATTAATTAAATAAGATATATTGTGATATCCCAACATAACCATGTTCCGACATGGAACAAACTTCATCTTCACCTGCAACTAGCAACACTATAAGAGGGGCTGAGCAAAAGCGGTAACATAGACAAACAACGGTTTGCTAGGAAGGTGGGTTAGAGGCTTGACATGGCAATATGGGAGGCATGATATAGCAAGTGGTAGGTAGCACGACATGGAAATAGAGCGAACAACTAACAAGAAAAGGTAGAAATGATTTTGAGGGTATGGTCATCTTTCCTGAGATCCCGCAAGGAAGAAGAATGAGTCCATGAAGTAGGCGACCCAACTTAGACGAATGAATCCTCACAACTCCGGAACGAAACTGAAGCTAACGAGAGAAGCAACCCGGAAAGAAGCAATAAACATAGTAAAAAACCATCACATAAACATAGCATGATGCACAACCAAGTATGATGCATGTCCGGTTTAATGAGGCATGGCAAGGCAATATGCAAAAACAATACTACAAATTAAGTGGAGCTCAATATGCAACGAGTTGCATATTGATGAAACACCACATTCATATATTTAGTTCGGCCTTGTTTATGTACCCAACAATATTAAATGTTGTTAAACATGGCAAGAGGTGAAGCATAAATAAGCTATCTATCTAGGCAAGTTTGAATGAGGCCAGAAATAACAAACAATAAGTCCGGAAAATCCCCATATGCAATTTATGGATTTGGTATTGTTCTACCCTAAACACAATTTTAGATTTATTAAACATGCAAGATGAATGCACCATTTTAAACTAGGCATTTTTCTACCCCATTTACATATAAAGTTTAATTAAAATGGAGCTACGGTTAATTAGTTATGAAATACATCATTTTAGCATGTTATTAGAGCAAATTTAATCAAACAGCATTTTAAACATTTTAAACATGCATGAAAGTTGGATATTATGAATCTAGATGCAATTCTAAGAATTTTTCATATTAGAAGTTTTTACATATGATGCATGGTTATAAAGTTATTAAATGCATGGACTTGAAGGGCTTCTCTGTAAAACTGCCAATTCCCTGGAAAAATGCTAAAATCGCTGGACAGGAAAAAACATGACGGGCTGAATCTAGAGGGCAGGGAGCTGCTCACATTGGGCCAAGCCCAGCTTGCGGAGGAGGCCAAGGCAGGCCGGCTAACTTGGCGATGGGCCTTGATGGAGCAAGAGGACGGTCAACACGAGCGCTCGGGCAGCACAGCTCGATGCAGAAGAGTCGTCGCTCGTCTCCCTCGCTCGAACAGAAGGAGGCGGCGCTGGGGACTCGCGGCAGGGCCAGCAGGCGCGGGACTTGGAGCTCGGGGAGGATCCAGGCGGCGGTGGAGCAGCGGGGCCGGCGACGATGCTGGGGCATGGGAGGCCGCTTCCAGCGCGGACGGGGCAAGGAGGAGGAGCTCAGGCGCAGCTCCAACAGTGGCGCTTGCCAGCGAAGCTGGAGATGGGACTTGTAGTAGCGATGATGAGGCATGGTGATGCAGTCGCCTGCAAGCAAGCGTGATGGAGATGCGGCGGAGCATGGCGCTGGACCTGGGGCGGCCAGTCCAGCGGGAAGTCGAGGCGGGCGGCTCCGTGGAGGTTGGCGCACGGGAGCTGGTCGGAGCGGAGGAGAATCCAGGCGGGGGTCGAGGTAGAGGCGGCATCCTCCGCCTGAACTGTTGCCGCTTGATGCAGGGACGCAGGAGGCGGCTTCAAACGCGGAGCTCGCCGGACCTGATCGCGGTGAGGGTCATTGAGGTAGGAAACGGAGTAGCTGCGGTGATTCTTGGGGGCGGCGGCCTGGCTCGATCAAGAGAGGGCGCTGGGTGGCTGTACATGCGCACGTGTTTGGAGAGCAGAGGCGAGGATGGGACACCGGCGGTTGGATGGAAGAGCAGCGACGAGGTGGTGGCGAGGGGAGCTCGAGGCGGCTCAAGTGGTTGGGCAGGTTCGGGCGCGGTGCCGGAGACGGCAGGGGAACGAGGTCGCTCGGGGCCTGGTGCAGCTCGAGCGCAGAGGAGCTCCACGCTGCTGCGGGCTGGAGGTAGCGCTCGATCCACGAGCGCTTGGGCTGGCTGCGCGACGGTTATGGCGATCCTGTGCATGGGAGAGAGAGAGAGAGAGAGAGAGAGAGAGAGATGTGAGCGAGAGACGGGGGAAAGAAGAAGCACGGGAAGAACCAGAGGAGAGGGACGCGACGGTCCTGCTAGTTGCCGGCAAGGAGTGACTTGGAGGCCTCGGGCACAAGGAAATCGGCGAGCGGTGCCGGTTGGTTGGTTGCAGAAAACGAGGTGGATTAGATCGGAAGGGATCCCGAGGGAGATGGTAGAGAGTGGCGGCGGCGGAGGGAGGATCCCTAGAAATTAGGGATTTGTCTGATTTGGGTAGGGGTTGGTCTATATATAGGGACAATAGGATTAGGTTTGGACACTTTGATCAACGGACAGACTCGGATAAAGAGGTTAGGGAGCCCAATTAACAAAACAGAGATAGTTTATAGATGTTTGTGGATGATCCGAATCCAACGGGGATGACTGCCCAGGTCGGGTCCGGGACAGCTTTCGGACGCGCGCGCGAGGAGGGCCACGGGCTGACAAGAGAGGTTAGGTTGGGCCTGGCGGTATGTAGTGGACTGTGTAGACGGTCTAGGGAGAAAAGAGAGGGAAAGCCCGGCAACAATTTTTGGAGACCAAAAACGTTCGACGATAGACCGACTATAATGCCGCTATAGTTATCCGTTGGGGCGTCAAACGAACTCCAAATGCGATGAAACTTGGCAGGCAGTCTGCCTACACTACACCAACTCTCATCCCATTCTGAGAACATTCACCAACCACTTATACAATATTATTTCAGACGTGCCGCGGGCGCGTGCAAGTGTGTCTGGGCTCAGAACGGACAACAGACGGAACTGGGAGACCGGATGAATGCAAGTTTCGCAAACATGTAGATGCAATGTGGATGATGACATGGCAAGATGCAACACGCAAGCGAATGACAAGGCAACAACATTGAATAACAGGAAGACACATGGCGCATCGGTCTCGGGGCATCACACTTATGAAGTGGCACCTCATAGCTCGTGACCATGACCTAAGGGAATTTCCCATGCTTGGCCATCTTCCTTGGGGGGCTTTCGAAGAGGGAAGGGTCGCCCTCGCTCGTAGTTGGCCGCCTTGTACTTGATGATGTCAATGTAGGCGAACTCATGGGAAGTGGGCAAAGATGTCGTACGTCCAAAGGCAAAGATGCCTTGATAGCACTTCGCAAAGATGCTGAAGTGGTTGTTCTAGCCGTAGCGCCGCCTTGGTGGTGCCCGTCTCGTGGTCTTCTCTTGTGCTCATGAAGTTTGTCCTTGGTGTGAAGTAGGGCTTGTTGGGACTTGTGCATTTGCGCTTGGCGAGCATCTTCATGATGATGGTGTCGTTGTCATGCTTGAGCTCGATGGCATGCGTCGTCGTCGTGCACATGATGCTTGGAGGTGACTTTCCGTTCATGACGATGTGGATCACGAACGTGATGGTGGTCACCATGTAGATGTCGACGTGGACAAATTGCAGTTGCATCACATGGGCACTCCAAAGATGATCGACTTGCTCGCCGCCGCCTTGAAGATGACAAAGGGGAAGTAGACTTGACCAAGGCCCGAAGCTCCTCCATCCTTGCATCATTCTCTAGTTTATGGTCGTCAAGCTTGCGGTCGAAGAGTCGCAAGTCGGTCTCGAGGTTGTCGATGCGTTCTCACAATCTTGATTGTGCGCCTTGCATTTGTTGTTGTAGATCGAAGATGGACGCTATGGTGATGTAAATGGTTGCGCCGTCGTTGTTGTCGAAGACCGGAGATGAAATGCCTTGCCTATCCATCACAAGACTCGAGCAAATATGAGTGGGAGAAAGAAGAGAACTATACCAAATGTACCTTTATCGATGTTGAAAATGGACCAATGATTACTCAATGATTTAACAAGGAAATAGCACAATTGGTACCAATCTCGTCAATTCTCACACCTACACAAGTAAGGCTTATAGTGGAGCTCGGTGAGGATAGTGGCACAAAAATTTGATGCAAAATGTTAGCAAGAATCAATAATGTTGAAAAAGATTCACAAATTCGCAAGTAAAACAAGTAGACCAATAGCAATATATGGCACACGGAAATGCACACACGGATAGATAAAAATGAGGTCATGCAACCAAGAAATGAGCACAAAATGTGGAATCCACGGAAAATGCTCGTGTTGCACAACTCAAAAGAGATGCCAGCACGATTGCTCAATAGGCGGATACGACACTTGTGCACAACCTATAAGATGCAAAATGTATGAATTTTCTATCCCAAGTATGCTATGTATGTATGGTTCCCGGTGTTTCGCACACAATGATCCAAGATGATCAATATGGTAGTATGATATGTAATGTGGTGTGATTCTATGGCTATTGCTTACAAGCTTCTTTGCTCTTTCTCTTTTTCTTAAAAGCTTATTCTTTTTTTGTGTATGGCCACTTTTGCACAATGCACAAACCAAGATAGCAATTGTGTATATGCGGGAACAAACTTGAGGCACACGAGATGATATGATACCTAGATGATACCGATATGGTATGGTATGTACGCAATGGGAGGTGTAGATCAATGATCACTAATGTGCACAAGTAATGTTGCCGGCAATTCTCAAAGGCTAGTCTCGATAGGCAAGTGACGTAAAATGGGCTAGGGGTTATCAATGTAATGGCAAGGGGAATATACAATGGTGTCATCGAGGTTACCGTCCTTGGCGATGATGAGTGGCGGTGTTCTTGATGTAGAACTGTTCCTAATTAGCCGAAACACCTTAGGAAACGGAAAAAACCACGAACTAAAAATCTCAAAGGAAAATGTCAAACGGTGGTAGTAGGAATGCGGTGTTGGTTGCGAAAGTATTGGTGGAAACCCGGTCAAAATGGGTTATGGTGGTGGAAGGGTATGATGGGCTATACACGGTGTCTGAGTTGGAAGAATGGTCCCTCAGTAGCCGAAACACCTTAGGAGACACTACTCACAACACAAACAAAATTGGGTTAAGTTGGGGTGGTAGAAGTGTATGGTGGGCAAGCTTATGCGGAAGTTATGGTGGTGGTTGATGAGGAATCAATGGTCGTTAAGTAGCTGAAACACCTTAGGAGACTCGAATCACAACTCCAACAACCTCAAATGCTAAGGGGAACAAAATGGGTTAGGTTGCGGAAGGCTATGGTGGTTTTGTGGAAGATATTGTGGAAGCCCTAGGCAAAGATAACAAAGTTACAAAAATTTGATGGACTCAACTGATGTGGGTGGCATTTTTGTGGGAAGGGGGATGTCAAGAGCTTCAAAACAAGCTAAAGAACGTCAAAATCGGAGTCCGGATGAATTAGTTATGACCGAAACAAAAATCATCCGAAGTTGATATTTACAGGTAGCGTCCGTCCGGAAATGGATGGATGTCCGCTGGTCGAACGTAAGGACGGCTCGGAAATCCACTGATTTGAGGTCGGGATTGGCGTGTCGGATATCCGGTAAGTACCGGTCGTCTGGTGATACCTGGGGCTCCGGACGTCCGGTAAAGTGTCGGTCGTCCAGTGGGTCGGAGTCAACGCGAGATGCGAGATTCGGGACGTGATTTTGGGCGAAATTTGGGGATTTGGGGGTCAAAATTGAGGAAACTTCGCGGACGAAAAGTGGGAAAACTTGGGGAAATGCTAGATGCACTTAAAACCAAGCAAATCCATGGATCAAAATCAACAAAACTTCATCATACCAAAAAATCACAAAAAAATTAGGGCTATTTTTGGTGGGGATTTTCGAAATTGGGGAAGAACACAACAAAATCAAGCTAGAAAAAGAGGGGCATGGGCTCCAAATTCGTGATCAACCTTGCTCTGATCCCAAAATGATGTAGGGTGGAACCCTATACATCCGATCTTGCACGAAAGGAGCAGATCCCGTGATGAACACAAAGAACACGAGGAGAAATCACGAGGGGAAACATGAGAGAATGACTCAAACCAACAAGATACCATCACACATGTGCTAGATTCTTGAAACACAAAGAGCTACACGATCCAAATCCAACAGAGGACGATACATAGGGTAACCGGTTCTTCTCCGTGAGGAGGCCTTGAATCCGTGAGGGATCTTCTCGTGAAGGGGTCTTGTATCTAAGGTTGATATTCTCCGAAGAGGCTACGGTCTCTCGCGGTGGAGTAGATCCGGATGGAGGAGCGAAGCTCTATCTCACATATGATCTAACACAATGCTGACCCTAACTAGGAGGAGGTGGAGGAGTATATATAGTCTAGGGCCACGAAGGGATAAGTGGGGGATACATGGGCCACGACCCGATACTCTGCGCACAGACAGGCGTCGGACGTCCGACAGGCACCGAACATCCGGTGGCTCGCAAGGGTCCGGTCGTCCGGTACTTGTCAGACTTCTGGCGTTTTGGCTCGGGATAGGTGGCACCGGATTTCCGGTCGGTGTTGGTCGTCCAGTGCCTGATGAGTGTCGGACGTCTGGCGTCTGGCGGTCGTACGGTCGCTGTACACTTGGCCTTCGGCTGTAATTGTCCTGGCTAGCTGAACCTCCATGCGTCGGACGTCCGGTATGGACCGGTCGTCCGGTGGCTGTGACTTTCTATTAGCCCTTTCTCTTGTTCCTCGCACTTGGTCTTCCTCTTCGTTCCTGGTCATGCATAGCAAATATGTTTGAGGTAGTAGCCATGTCTCACATGTGGGAAGTGACGGTTCGGAGAGGAGCGAGTTCACCTTGTGTCTAATGGCGTATACTTGAGGTCTCGTCTTATGTCCTCTTGGGGTTCGGAGAGTAGACGTAGTGTACATGGGGATGATTGTAGGATGCTCCGCATCAAGGAACTATACTCTTTAGGGAGCTCGGCTTGCGTCCACTCTGCAACAAAGTCGGCTAGCACCTAAGATTTAATAGCTCAGCGTGGCTTGTATGTTATTTCAAATGGTAACAGCTCGATGGCTCATTTAGCTACGCGGCCAGTGGCGTCCCTATTGTTTATAATGTCGTTCAGTGGTACTTCGGATGCCACCATAATCAAACACTCTGTTGACACACGAACACGTCACGTGTACCCTCTACGCCGGGGGTGATGCACCACAGCTCACGTTGAAGGAGACCCGACCGACAGCACGATACGCAAGACAGTCGGCGGGCGCTTTTGCAGAGCCGAAACCCCGCGCACCCGGGAGGGACCCCGTCAGGGATTGCGGCGGCTATGGGCTGCTATATGTCGATTCGCTCACCCCTAGAGCCTCGTGGATCGCGGCCCTCCAACGTGAAGAACGAACGAAGAACGAGAAAGAAAGATACAAGGGAGAGATAAAAAGTAGATGAACACGAAAAAGTAGTAGATTGATTTGTTCGATTGTGTGTTGTTCAATCGGCCGTCACCCCTTAGGTATATCAGAGGTGTATGGACTTCCCGTGCAAGGAAAATTCTTGGATTCACGTCCAAAACCCTAGTCAAATTCGGATAGGTTTTGTCCGAACTTTCCAAAACTGTTCGGTTTAAACTGGCTGCACCTTGCTGGTCCTTTTTGTGGTGGCAAACGATCTCAGATGGAAACGAGCCCAAAAGGAATCTTGACCGTTTCGACGAGACGAACAACTTTCATGTTGAACGCTTTTCGATTTGAGGCCTTCTTCTGGGCCAAAACGTTCACGCAGTACACCTGTTCGCTCGCGCTACCCATCAGACCTATGTCTGGTGGGGCGCGCCACATCTCGCCTCATGACAGGGCTGCACTCCGATAACTCTAACTTTTGCATGCTAACTCGGATTGGGACGATTTTTATATCAAAATCAACCATTTCGACGAGACGCACAACTTCCGTGGAGAACATTTTTCCATCCGAGATAATCTGAATAACCTTTTGAGCCTATATTCAACTTCTCGTCCGATTGACTATCACAGCCTCCAACCCGGCAAGGTTTCCATCCGATTAAGCTTTCCATACTGGCAATGTTTTTACCCGGCAAGATTTCACACCGGCAAGGTTTCACTCCGTCAAGGTTTGTACTCCGGCAAGGGTTCCTCCCTGACAAGGTTTCTCCCTCGGCAAGATTTCACACCGGTAGGCTTCCACACCGGTGATCTTTGTGTGCCGGCAAGCTTTCCACGCCGGCAAGCCTTCACACCGGCAAGCTTTCACACCGGCAAGATTTTACCCCGGCAAGGTTTTCGCCCCGGCATGCTGCTTTATGATTGTGCCACTTTTGAGCGTCAACACATGCCCCCTGTTTTTCGACAAAGCTAGCGTGCCAAAAAATACTTGTACCAAGTTTGTTCTAAGGACGATGTCAACACTCCATCGGCCATTTATATGTTCTTAGGACGATAAGTATATATCGTCCATGTCTTGTGTGAACTTTCTGATGCAAACTTGGGTGAAACCTTCTCAGCTTCATTAACAATCCAGTGATAAAGTTCCATAGATATGTATCTCAATGTCATCCTCCGAACCATATTGTTCGCCCTTTTGCTAGGATTTTGTAGACAATCAACAATAAACTTTCTCCAATCCTTACTTTCGCCTGTATAAAAATTTCATTAGTGGCCAAAGCTGTGGACTTCGGTTCGGCCTTACCTATGTTGACGAGACTAAGCATCGGCTATTGAGAGAAATGCAATACAACATGATGGACATGGTAGCCGGATGCTTGCTATGCCAACTCTCTCCAATTGTCATGTCTAAATATATGAACAATTTTAATGCAACCCAAGGTAAATTCTTCATCTAGACATACCCCAAGATAAACTATAAGTGATTCGTCAAAACACATTGATAACCCTTGGATATTTGTTGCACTACTCATAACGAATCACCAAAAGCCTCAATATGTATGGCACCTATAGCAAGTAAAAGAGTCAATCCAAATAACAATGCATATTCGGCCTTGATTAATCGTGCATAAAAATATTCTAAGCGGCACGAGGCTTCAAAAAATAATACCATAAAGAAATATATATAAACAACACCAACACTTTGGACATTTCTATGAATTGAACCATCAATACATAATCTCCATAGTACTAGAGAGACAAGGCTAATATTAATATTATGCATGACATTAATCCGATGTTCAGTAACAAAATCAACTATGATTTGGCCTCTTATAGATCTCAAAGATGCATAAGCCAAATCATATGCAAACAAAGTATAAGCCCACCAACCAATTCTACATCTATGAATTGGTCTATGTAGCATATATTCAATGACATCGGTCATGATGTCTTAACTCCATTCAATCATAATATAGGCATACATATAAATTTTCATGAGCACGTACCTTGTCTCGCTCTCCAATCAAACTAAGGACGATGTTAGAATACTACACCGGCCATGCATTGACATACTCTTAGGACGATAGATAAATATCGGCCATTACCTTGTAAACTTCATTCAAAGCACATATAGCCGAAATAAACAAATGAAATGACAAATCAAGTATTTCAGCCTTTGGATCAGCAACAAACTTGTAGCTAATCAAATGTATAGTGACTTGGTAATACCCTCTCATGACGTAAGAAATTATATTGCATCCATGGATTAAAATAAGCCCATTGAGGGTTACCAATCATACCTGATGACGAATTCCATGGCATAGGCGTTAATGGCATAGTTGAGGAATATGGATAATGTGTAGACCAAAGATGTTGAAACCTTCGGCTTGGTCCTTCATAGTTTTTACTCTTTTCCTTCTTCACTTTTGCCGCACTTCTTGTAATGGAGGCTTGCACATAATTCTTATTTTCAGCACTTCCTTTGGGAACCCATGCCATGTTCCTTTCTTCAAGTTCTTGTGCACTAAGTTTGTGTAATTCCCTCTTTTGCCAATACGATAAGCCGAGTGGGCATCTCGGCTGTGATTCTGTTTTGACCAATGGCAATTCCTTTTTGTCCTTGTGCACTCTCAACTTCTTTTCTTCAGATTTGGCACTTTGACTCTCAATAATTGGTTCCTTCGTCTCATTGCCTTTTGTAGCCAATGTCAACACTTTAATTGGCTCTTCATTATTTGAGATCAAATCTGAAGTAGCACACTTACGACCATCTCTTTTCACGCGGTAGACTTGCTTGACCACCTCTTTTTTCATCCATGGTGTCCGGACCGATTCCTTATAATTGAAACGGTCTTTAACATGTGACTGTTCAAATGTTGATCTTCTCGGAGTTGCATAATATTGGTGAGATGGTCTAAAATAAGATGGAGAATGTGCCCTTGTATCGTACCTGTCCCATGATGAACATGGATCTACATGAGCATAGGGAGGCATCCACGGCATTGGCATTGGCGGCCCAAAATAAGGATATGAATATGTTGCATTCAAACTCTCACTTTGCCAATACCGATCCTCATATTTGCGCCTTGGGGGTGATCTTGGTTTCTTTGCATGATTGGGCCGATAAGCATTCTTCTCTTCACTCTTCTTTTAATATTTCTCCAATAGTTCAGCGAAGGTGATTTTTGATCTTTTACACTTGCGCTTAGTTTGGCCTTTGTTTTCTTTTGGTTTGCTTTCATCGATCGTTGGATTTGCTTGCTGCCCCCCAGTCCTTGGCGTCTCCATTGTAGCTTCGATGGAATTCTCACCCTCAAGATTATGTTCATTATGCTCTTCAATAACTTCTTTACTTGAAAGCTTGATCCCATCACCTGCAGTTTTTACCTTCTCTTTAAATGGATCGGCTTGAAGCAGCCGATGCAAAAACTTTTTGCCATCGGGACCAATCGGAATAGACTGGTCATCTCTTGGTGTTTCAACAAACTTCAATCGTCCTTTTTCAATGGCCGATTTAACTATTTGACGAAACATGTTGCAATCCTCAAAATTATGCTTGGACGAATTATGCAACTTACAATACATTCGTCCTTGGATTGACGGCTTAACATGGTGATCAAGAATTGTAATGTAATTATTTTTCAGCAACAAGTCAAATATTTGATCACACATGCTTGAATTGAAAGTATACTTCTTGTTTTCTAGCCGATCTTGCTGTGAGAACGGCTTTGGAACTAAGCAAACGAATGGTTCAGATTTTGCTTCACACCATTCGGCTATGCATTGTGTTTTGCACTCTATCTCCGATGTCTTTGGGTAAGATATTATACTAGCATCGGTTTTCTCAACGGAATTTAATCTTGGCTTTAAATTTCTAAAACGAATAGAACACACATGTCTCAATTGAGACCAAGTGCAAGCAAGTATGAAATAAGCAAAGCTACCCAAATAGATATGAACTTTAGATAAAGCAACGGGGAAAGCTTTGGCTGTAATAATAAGTCACTATCGGTCTTTATAAATGGCGTAATGGGTTGACCGACATGCTCAATAACAACTTTATTGCTAGCAAGTAAATTACCCTTCTTCATTGGTCTTTCAAAATTACTTATGAGGATTTTTCTAATAGATGCATCAACAATAAAGTCCTGACCAAATCTGAAAATAGGTAAATTACTTGCTAAACATACCTCTTCAAATATTTTGGGAGAGCACGATGGTAGTGTGACTTGAACAATATCTTGCTCCGCCTTTGGATGGCTCCCCAACGCTTCTTCATCTTCTTTTTCTTGATTCCGTGCATCATTACATTGAAGATTTTTGTTGGCCGAAATTTGTTCGGCTACTTGTTCTTGTCCTTGAAGTTCATCAATTTCTCCGGCACGAAACTCATAGGGCAGGAAGTAGGTTCCATTAACTTTAGAAAAATCAAGTATGGTCGCTTTGCTATGCTTTCCATGCCCTTTCTCAATAATGCTTGCCTCTTTGCATTTGATGGATTCAGAATATATACTTCTTGATCCGGCTCTTTCAACCGGAGTACTTTCATGTTCTGAATCATCTTTCTTTACATTGCTTCTACCAATTGGCAATGCTTCTTTCACTTGAGCCAATTCTGTTTCTTTTTGTTTCTGGCGGCGAGCGGCGAAATTGGCTTTAATCTTTTTCTCAATTTCAGCCCACTTCGGATACGATTGTCCCCCAATGCTTTTAGATTCTTTCGGCAATGGCACATGGGTGTTGCCGAAACTTTGCAATTGTGTAGGGGATGTATAATATGATGTAGTATTAGGTGAAGGCATATGCATTGTTGTAAAACCATATTTTTGCTCGCCAATTTTATCAATTGGCAAAGATTCATCTTCTTGCAAAACTCTAGCTTTTATTGCAGCATAATCAGGAAACAACCCCTTTTCATATTGTTCAAGGCAAAGAGCACTAATCCTCTTGTTTTGTGCCAAGCTCTTTGTTAATGCAGCCACAACCACTTCTGGAAGGGATTGCTCCGCAACGCTTTCAGATTCTTTCGGCAATGTTTCGTGAGTGTTGCCGAAATTCTTGAATTGCGTAGAGTATGCATTATATGCTATAGTATTTGATGACGGCACATGTGTTCCTGTTAAATTTTCACTTATTCGGCTGTGACCATGAAGATGCGGGGCCAAATTATGAACATCTACAGTTGCATATGGTGCTGAAAAATTACTAACTTGAGGTGTAGCATATGATGGTTGAGAGTAACTGGCCGAGTAGTAGAATGGCCAATTCTCCCATCCATTGGCAAGGTTGGATTCACATATTGCAAATCAGTTGCCGATGAATAAAACGGTGAAACACTTTCTTGTATGCTATTGGAAATTTTAATATGAGGTATTTCAAATTCATTAACCAAACCCATCATGTTGTTCATCGGCATATGGATTTGTGGGGTTGCCGATGCATGAGAGTTTGGATACATATGTTGTAGTTGCTAAAATCATAAAAATTTGAAGCAAGAAAATTGTTTTGCATCGGCCCTTGCGCATAATTAGATGCATGATTGATAAAACTAGGGCTAGCCGATACATTATGCTCATTAGGTGATCCAGCAACAACATATGAATTATTTGCATCTACAAAGGGGAATTCGGTATTCATATTACCTTTGTAGATTTCAGCAACTTGATGACGATCTCTTCGCAGCAAGAACGGGCCAGAGACCGTTTGAAGATTCGTCCCCAGCGGAGTCGCCAAAAAGTGTGTTGACACACGAACACATCGCGTGTACCCTCGACGCCGGGGGTGATGCACCGCAGCTCACGTCGAAGGAGACCCGACCGACAGCGCGATACGCAAGACAGTCGGCGGGCGCTTTTGCAGACACGAAACCCTGCGCACCCGGGAGGGACCCCGTCAGGGATTGTGGCGGCTATGGGCTGCTCTAGGTCGATTCACTCGCCGCTAGAGCCTCGTGGATCGCTGCCCTCCAACGTGAAGAACGAACGAAGAACGAGAAAGAAAGATACAAGGGAGAGATAAAAAGTAGATGAACACGAAAAAGTAGTAGATTGATTTGTTCGATTGTGTGTTGTTCAATCGGCTGTCACCCCTTAGGTATATAAGAGGTGGCTGGACTTCACGTGCAAGGAAAATTCTTGGATTCACATCCAAAACCCTAGTCAAATTCGGATTGGTTTTGTCCGAACTTCCCAAAACTGTTTGGTTTAAACTGGTTGCACCTTGCTGGTCCTTTTTGTGATGGCAAACGATCTCGGATGGAAACGATCCCAAAAGCAATTTTGACCGTTTCGACAAGACGAAAAACTTTCATGTTGAACGTTTTTTGATTTGAGGCCTTCTTCTGGGCCAAAACAGTCACGCAGAACACCTATTCGCTCGCGCTACCCATCAGACCTATGTCTGGTGGGGCGCGCTACATCTCGCCTCGTGAGAGGGCTGCACTCCGATAGCTCTAACTTTTGCATACGAACTCGGATTGGGACGATTTTTATACCAAAATAAACCATTTCGACGAGACGCACAACTTCCATGTAGAACATTTTTCCATCCGAGATTATCTGAATAACCTTTTGAGCCCATCTTCAACTTCTCGTCCGATTGACTATCACGGCCTCCAACCCGGCAAGTTTTCCATCCGAGTAAGCTTTCCATACCGGCAATGTTTCTACTCGGCAAGATTTCACAATAGCAAGGTTTCACTCCGGCAAGGTTTGTACTCCGACAAGGGTTCCTCCCTGACAAGGTTTCTCCCCCGGCAAGATTTCACACTGGCGATCTTTCTGTGCCGGCAAGCTTTCCACGTCGGCAAGCCTTCACACCGGCAAGCTTTCACACCGACAAGCTTTCACACCGGCAAGATTTTACCCCAGCAAGGTTTTCGCCCCGGCATGCTGCTTTATGATCGTGCCACTTTTGAGCGTCAACACACTCTTGAAAATAGTGCCGGAGCTTTCGGGATGCCATAAAGACCATTTAAGCAATCCTTTGGTAACGAAGGTATCGGGATTTGCATGGTGTAAGGACCTCCGATACGTAATAGACCGACTTTTAGATGGGGAATTTATGTCCCTCTTCCCCTTGCTTGACGACGAGTACAACGCTCCCTACCTGGTGAGTTGCGGAGATATAAAGCAACATAGGCTCGCCAACACTTGGGGCGTCTAGGATTGGGTTTCCTGCTAGTAAGGTTTTTATTTTTTCCAATCCGGCTATGGCCGCTGTCGTCCATTCGAAGTTGTCCATCCATCTAAGCAGTCTATAAAGTGCTAATGCTTTTTCCCCTAATATGGAGATGAAGCGGCTCAAAGCCGCCACGCACCCTGCTAGCTTTTTGACCTGCTTTAAGTTTGTTGGTGTAGCCAATTGCGACAAGGCTCGGATTTTAGCTGGGTCTGCTTCAATTCCTCTATGGGAGCCAATGAACCCTAGTAGCTTTCCGTTTGGAACGCCGAAGACACATTTTTTCGGATTGAGCCGTATGTCGTATGTTCGGAGGTTGTCAAATGTGAGGCAGAGATCATCCACCAATGATTCGATGTGTTTAGTCTTGATGACTACGTCGTCCACATATGCTTCAGCTGTCTTGTCGATTTGTGTTTTCAAGCACGTTTGAGTCATGCGTTGGTAAGTGGCACCAGCATTTTTAAGCCCAAAAGGCATAGTGTTGAAACAAAAAGGCCCGTATGGGGTGATGAACGCCGTCGCGGCCTGGTCGGACTCCTCCATTTTAATCTGATGGTATCCGGAGTAAGCATCGAGGAAACACAGTGAGGCATGTCCCACGGTTGCATCAATGATCTGGTCAATGCGGGGCAATGGGAAAGGGTCTTTAGGGCAAGCCTTATTGAGGTCTTTGAAATAGTCACAAAGGCGCCAAGATTTATCCTTCTTCGGCACCATGACCAAGTTAGCTAGCCAATCCGGGTGTTGATTTCTCTGAGGAACCCGACCTCAAGTAATTTGCCTAGCTCCTCCCCCGTAGCTTGTTGTTTGTGTTTGGAAAATCATCGTAGCATTTGCTTGACTGGTTTGAACCCTTTGATTATGTTGAGGCTGTGTTCAGCCAGTCTACATGGGATCTCACGCATGTCCAAAGGGTGCCAGGTGAAGATATCCCAATTTTCACATAGGAACATGCGTAAAGCGGCGTCTACTGTCTGATCCATCTGTGCTCCGATGGATACTGTTTTATTAGGATCCGACGGGTGCACTTGAAATTTAACTATTTCATCTGCTGGCTTGAAAGAGGTGGATTTAGGTCTCTTGTCGAGAATCACGTCATCCTTGTCCACCATGGATCGTAGGGTGGTTAGTTCTTCAGCCTCAAAGGCTTCAGATAGTGACTCAAGAGCTAAGGATGCAGTTTTGTTTGCGACGCGGAGTGCCGTATCCGGATCGCTTGTAATTGTGATTATTCCGTTGGGCCCTGGCATTTTAAGCTTCATGTACCCGTAATGGGGTATGGCATGGAAGCGTGAGAAAGCGTCCCGCCCTAGAAGGGCGTGATACCCGCTATTGAAGGGGACAACGTGAAAGAGCAACTATTTTAACCAGTAATTTTCAGGCGTGTCGAATACAACGTCAAGCTTAATTTTCCCCGAACATCGTGCTTCCCGACTGGGGATGATGCCTCGAAAGGTGGTACTCCTTTTCTTGATGCGTGTTCTATCAACCTGCATTTTGTCGAGCGTGTCCTCATATATGAGGTTAAGCCCACTATCGCTGTCCATGAGCACTTTGGTAAGTTGAAAGTCATCCACAATGGGGTTTAATACTAGAGAGGCGGGTGCTCAAACTGATCGGGCCCTTGGTTCATCCGTCAACGGTGAAGGTTTCTGCCGCGTTGTTCCGTGGGCTCACTGCTGTTACTTGGTGGACTTCAAAGAGGTCGCGAAGTTCCCTCTTACGCCGATTATTGGAAGAGAAAGTCTTGAAAACTGTAAGGACTTTAAAATCATCATCCTCAGGAGAGTGCTTCTCTAGAGTGGCGGTGGTGAGGATGGCCTCCCCACTTTTAGCTACCTGCCAGAGTACCCAACATGCTCGGAGGCTGTGAGTTGAGTCTGTGCTTGGCGTCACATGTATTGGACAGGGCTTGTCGAGGAGTATGTCTAGGATGGACCCGTATCCCGCAAAGGGTTTGTTTTTCTTGCCGACAGGCTTACGGTCGGATGCCTCATAAGGGTGTATCCGTTTTGCCCGAGTTGTAGATTGCTTGAAGCCAGCGGGTTCCAACTGGATTTTCTATGCCTTCCATGTGCTTTCCATCGTGTAGTACTTCTGTACTAATTGTGATAATGTTGTGAAACACTGTATGCGACGACGGCCGAGGGCATTCAGAATTCCCTCATCCGTACAATTGCGATGAAAGACCAGTACTGCATCACCGTCACTGCAGTCTTTAATCTTATTTTTAACCAGTAGGTACCTGGCCCAAAAGTGATGGACCGTTTCCTGAGGTTTCTGCCGTACATACATCAGGTCACATATGTCTGGAGGGCCTGAATTACTTGGAGAGTATTGATTGTGGTGGGCGGGTGGGAGAAAACACGAATCCCGACCCAAAATTGTATCTAGAGTTTGCCAAATCTCCAAGGTTGCCAATTCGGGTCCGGGGAGATCCAAGTGCTCTCCGGACTCCCTGTCTGACCCTTAGTTTAGGAGGCGCGGATTCCCACTGAAAAGAAGGGTATCCGACTGAAGGGATTCGGAGGTTCAAACATAGCTGGTCTTTAATTCGGGAGAAGAAGTGTTTTCGGCTCGTTCCTCGATGACCGCTACCAGGTGAGTGATCGGTGGGGGATTGATTTCCCTCTGGTCAGGTTTAAGCCCGATCATAGTCTGTTGAAAGCCCCAGGGCGGCGATGTGATCTAGCAACTCGTTTAAGGATGAGTTGTCCGCCATATCCATCTTTTTGGAGTATTCGAGACCGATGTGGGGGTGGTGTTTGGCGATCACGGGGGACGCTGTCGGATCAATAACCGTGTGGGCACCCATGGTAAAACCGTCGAGCTGGAGGACCTGTCGTGAGGTTAGGCTCGTTCTAGAGGTGATATCGTCATTGTTGACAAGGCAAGCCATAAATCGCTTTTCACGACAACACAACAAAGCTCTTAATGAAAGCACCATTGTCGGTATCAAAACTGGCAGATCTTGGGTAGGGGGGCCCAAGCTCTGAGTCTAAGGATCAATGGTAACAAGGGACAATGGGGACACGGTGTTTACCCAAGTTCGGGCCCTCTCAAAGGAGGTAAAACCCTACATCCTGCTTGATTGTATTCGATGAGTATAGGGGTTAAAAGAGTTGATCTACCTCGAGATCGTAATGGCCAAACCCTAGCTGTCTAGTGTATGATTATTTCTAATAGACTCTAAGGATTGAACCCTCTGGTTTGTATACACACCAGAGGGAGCTAGGGTTGTACAGAGTCGGCTTGCAGAAGAAGGAAACATTACACCCAGACAAAAAACTTGCCGTGTCGAATAGACCGTAACACGGGCAATAGCCTTCTGCTTTATCTTCACGGCCCATCAGTCCGGCCCATATCGAATAGACCGGACACCTGAGGACCCCCTAATCCAGGACTCCCTCAGTAGCCCCTGAACTTGCCGTCAATGACGATGTAGTATCCAGCTTATGTCTTCGGCTTTGCAAGGAAGGTTCTTCATCATACTCCAGATTGACGACAGTCTGGTTTTGACCTCCAGGACTCCCTAATCCAAGACCCCCCACTACTTCGCAAAATCGTAGTAGTAGAGCTTGTTTTATAGCTAGAAGTAGCGCTTGTACGAGCGCTACCACTAAGGCGCTATAGCTAACTAGTAGCAGTAGCGCTGGAAAGGCACCATATTAAGTAGTAAGTAGCGTTGGTGAGGATAGTGGCACAAAAAATTGATGCAAAATGTTGGCAAGAGTCAATAATGTTGAAAGAGATTCACAAATTCGCAAGTGCAACAAGTAGACCAATAGCAATATGTGGCACACAGAAGCACACACACGGATAGATAAATGTGGTCGTGCAATCAACGAATGAGCTCAAAATGTGGAATCCATGGAAAACGCTCATGTCGCATAACTCAAGAGAGACTCTAGCACGATTGCTCTATAGGCAGATATGACACTTGTGCACAACCTATGATACACAAAATGTATCAACTTCTATCCCAAGTATGCTATGTATGTATGGTTCCCAGTGTTTCTCTCAAGATGATCCAAGATGATCGGATATGCCAATCTTATGCAATGTGGTATGATGCTATGGCACTTGCTTACAAGCTTCTTTGCTCACTATTTTTATTTGCTTAAAACTTTATTCTTTTTTTTGATATGGCCACAATGCACAAACCAAGATAGCAATTGTGTATATGCGGGAACAAACTTGTGGCACAAGGGATGATATGATGATACCAATATGATATGGTATGTATGCAATGGAAGGGTGGATCACTAATGTGCACAAGTAACGTTGTTAGCAATACTCAAATGGCTAGTCTCGATAGGTAGGTGACGCAAAATGGGCTTGGTGTTAACAATGCAATTGCAAGTGGATTATACAATGGTGTCATCAAGGTTACCGTCCGGCGGGTCAAACTGCTCCGGATTTCCTCTCGGGGATGAAATTTTGGGTGAAAATGGATGATTTCGGGGAAAAAATTGAGGGGGTTTTGTGGACGGAAGGCGGGGAAACTTGTGGAGATGCTAGACCCACTTGAAACCAAGCAAATACATGGATCAAAATCAACAAAACATCATCAAACCAAAAAATCACAAAAAAATTGGGGCTATTTTTGGTGGGGAGAACTCCAAATTCGTGATAAACGTGGCTCATGATACCAAGATGATGTAGGGTAGAACCCTAAAGCCCGATCTTTCAAGAAATGGAGGGGATCCCACGAAGAACACGAAGGGAAAACACGAGGGGAAAGAGAGGAATCACTCAAATCAACAAGAAACAATCACATATGTTCTAGATCCTCGAAACACAAAGAGATACATGATCAGAATCCAACAAAGGACGATACATAGGTAACCGGTTCTTCTCCATGAGGAGGTCTTGATGGGGACCACCCGTGAGGGTGTCTTGAATCCAAGGTGTATCTTCTCCGTAGAGGCGTGCGGTCTCTCTCATGGAGTAGATCTGTATTGATGAGCCAAGCTCTATCTCTAATGAGCTACCACTTTGCTAACACTCAAATGATGGAGGAGGTCTATTTATAGTCTATGTCACGAAGGGGTAAGTGAGGGGCGAAGTGGGTACACTGGCCTCGGCCCAAGTCATGCCCACAGGCAAGGCCCGGATGATCCGGCCGTCGTCCGGATGATCCGGGAGGGGGCCCGGATGATCCGGCTTCACATGAGGCCTTCGGGTGTCTTCGGTTGCGAGTTATCCGTACAATCCGGGAGAGGGTCCGGATGATCCGGCTGAGGCCGGATGATCGGGACGGCGGTCTGGATGTCCGGCCTGGCTCCAGCAGCCGCTCCAGCTTCTTCTCCTTTCTTCCGTCTTCTCTTCCACGCTTCCCTCGCGGACGGTGTAGTCGTTCCTAGGCGCTTGCGCTCCTCCTCGTCTTCTATGAAGTTCCAACAATACCTATGCATGCACACGGGAGAAGTGTCAAGCAGTATACCATCCTCGAAGGGGTCAAGTGAGCATGTGTAAAGGAGATTATTCACCATTGTGTATGTGAACTAGATGGCGCACGTGTCACTTGCCAAACGAACTCTTGACATGGTGATGTCCGTAGGATGCTCGGCATCATCCCCTCTAAGGGAGTCCTGGACTAAGGGGTCCTCGGGCGTTCGGCCTGTTAGCCATGGGCCGGACTGATGGGCTGTGAAGATATGAAGACCGAAGACTGCACCAGTGTCCGGATGGGACTCTCCTTGGCGTGGAAGGAAAGCTTGGCGACCAAATATGTAGATTCCTTTCTTTGTAACCGACCTTGTGTAACCGTAGATCCTCCCGGTGTCCATATAAGCCACAGGACTTAGTCCGGAGGGAAGAGATATTCATTACCATAGCCATACAAGCTAGAGCTCTAGGGTTTAGCCATTACGATCTTGTGGTAGGTCAACTCTTGTAATACTCGTATTCATCAAGATCAATCAAGCAGGACGTAGGATATTACCTCTGTAGAGAGGGCCCGAACCTGTGTAAACATCGTGTCCCCTGTCTCCTGTTACCATCGACCTTAGATGCATAGTTTAGGACCCCCTACCCGAGATCTGCCGGTTTTGACACCGACATTGGCGCTTCCATTAAGAGTTCCACTGTGCCGTCCTCAAAAGGTTCGATGGCCCCTTCAATCGTCAACAATGACGCTGTCCAAGGAGAAACCTTCCTCCCCGGACAGATTTTCGTGTTCGGCAGCTTCGCACTGCGGGCCAACTCATTTGGCCATCTGCAGGAGATCGATAGCTATGCCCCCGACCATCATGTCAGATTTGGGAGCTTGAACTACATCGCGGACATCCGTGGAGATTTGATCTTCGCTGGATTCGAGACCGCGGCGATCGCTTCTGGCCACCTCGATGAACATGACCTAAATCTGTCGTCGGACCACATTCAGGAGATAGCTCTTGTAATTGCTCTAGCCTTAGATCCGGAGCCTACGACGCCATCTAAGGACTGGAGGTTCAATCCCACCACGGAGGCCATAGATTCCCCAGTGTTGGAGCCGCACATGGACTTAAACTCACACAATATTTGTGTCACGGGAACCCCGGACTCATCTCTGGGTGTAAGTTCCGAACCATGTGAGTCCACGGATGTCGAACTTGATCGCTTATCGATCTTTGAGTTCAGCACCGCAGACATCTTCCAGCACTCACCCTTGGGCGATGTGCTAAGCTCATTAAACAACCTGTCCTTGGCAGGGGACTCACAGCCAAACTATGTCCGGTTCGAACCAGAAGCTGATGACAGGGAATTTCGCTCCCCACCCGCCACCCACTTTATAGCCACTGTTGAAGACTTAACTAACATGCTCGATTATCGCTTCGATGACATTGACAGTATGGGCGACGATGCCGGCGAAGAAGAGGCCTTGGACCCGCCATTCACCGGACGTTGGACGGCCACTTCCTTGTACGATGTGTACATGGTGGATGCACCAAAAGAGAATAGCGGCGATGACAAAGAAAATCCAGTTGTGAATAAACCTCCTGAGACACAGCAAAATGGTTGGCGTCCTCAGCGCCGCTCTAAGTCAGTCATTCAAAGGACAGCAGTACCGGCACCGGAGAATACAATACTTCAGACGATGCTGAAAACAATGAAGACCTTGTTGAGGTAACATCCGAACAGGAGGAGCAAGAAAACGGGCAAGCCAACCCCGACGAACAAGCCAGGCCCAATGACTCGGAGGACGGTAGTTATCATCCGCTCTCTGAGGATGAGGAAAGCCTCGGCAATGAAGATTTCATCGTGCCTGAGGAACCTCTCGCGCAGGAGCGCGTCAAGCGCCAGCTAATAGCCACCGCAAGGAGCCTGAAAAAGAAGCAGCAGCAGCTTCCAGCTGACCAAGATCTGCTCGTCGACAGGTGGACTGACGTTCTGGCAGCCGAAGAATACGGCCTCAGACGCCCAGCCAAGAGTTACCCAAAACGAAGATTGTTACCTCAGTTCGACGAAGAGGCGCCGGAGCTCATACTTCCCTCGCGTAATGCGGCCGACCGGACACTACGCAGTCGGGACAGTGCGGCGGACCAACCACCTCGTGGTCGGGATAGAGCAGCAACTCAAGCCGAACAGCAGCCCACCCCGCTGCCACAAAAAACAGAGACAAAACAGTTCGGGGTCATACACACGAACTCCGGCAGACCCTGGATAGTAGAGCAGGATATACCTGATCGATTTACGGATCGCGAGGACGTTCCTCGTCACGTGATGATGGCTAGCTATTCGGACATGACAAACCTAGTCACACCCGAGCGGGCAACCGCAGACTCCATCGGAGCTACGTCGTGACGCGGCCCGATATAGAGGCGCTGCACACCCTCTTTGCTTCAGCGATGAAGTAATGGATCACGAATTCCCCGAAGGGTTCAAACCCGTTAACATTGAATCATACGACGGAACAACCGACCCCGCGGTATGGATCGAGGATTTTATTCTCCACGTCCACATGGCCCGCGGAGATGACCTCCACGCTATCAAATACCTCCCACTAAAGCTCAAAGGGCCAGCTCGGCACCGGTTAAATAGCCTGCCTGAAAACTCTATTGGCAGCTGGGAGGACTTTGAAGAAGCCTTCCTTGACAACTTCCAAGGTACATATGTCCGGCCACCATACGCCGATGACTTAAGCCACATAGTCCAACAACCTGGAGAGTCAGCCAGGAAATTTTGGACTAGGTTCCTAACCAAAAAGAACCAGATCGTCGACTGTCCGGATACCGAAGCTCTAGCGGCCTTTAAATGTAGCATCCGCACTTAATGGCTCGCCCGCCACCTCGGCCAAGAAAAGCCGAAATCCATGGCAGCCCTCACGACACTTATGACCCGCTTTTGTGTGGGTGAGGATAGATGCCTGGCTTGTAGTAAAAATACGGCCAGCGACATAGGCCCCTCTGAGGCTAAAAACAGCAACGACAAGCTCCGACGTAACAGACACAAACGCCGAAGCAATGGTAATAATACCAACAACACTACAATCAACGTCGGATTCTGCAGCTCCAAGCTCAGCCAGCGGAAGAAACCGTACAAGAGAAACAATCAGGGACCATCCAGCCTGGACCGCATACTCGACCGTCCGTGCCAAATCCATGGCACCCCAGACAAACCATCCAACCATACCAACAAAGATTGCTGGGTTTTTAAGCAAGCCGGCAAGTTAAATGCCGAGAACAAGGAAAAGGGATAACAGAGCAAGGACGATGACGAGGAGCCCCTATAGCCAGACACAGGGGGACAGAAGAAGTTTTCCCCTCAGGTCAAAACGACGAACATGATATAAGCTACACACATCCCTAAGAGGGAGCGCAAGCACGCACTCAGGGACGTCTACGCAATAGATCTAGTCGCCCCAAAATTTAATTCATGGTCATCATGCCTGATCACTTTTGATCGCTGGGATCATCCGACCAGTATCCGTCACGGCGGTTCAGCCGCACTGGTCCTGGACCCAATAATTGATGGGTTCCAGCTGACGTGAGTCCTGATGGATGGTGGCAGCAGCCTCAACTTTTGCTCTATCAGGATACAGTGCACAAAATGGGCATTCATCCATCACGGATCAAACCCACAAAGACTACCTTCAAAGTAGTCATACCAGGTGTAGAGGCCCACTGTACGGGCTCAATCACGCTCGAGGTTGTCTTCGGATCCCCGGACAATTTCCGAAGCGAGGAGATAATCTTCGACATAGCCCCCTTTCGCAGCGGCTATCACGCACTGCTCGGACGAACCGCATTAGCCCAGTTCAACATAGTGCCGCACTATGCTTATCTCAAGCTCAAGATGCCCGGTCCACGTGGCGTCATAACGGTTAATCGAAATACGGAACGCTCCCTCCGTACCGAAGAGCACACAGCTGCCTTAGCAGCAGAAGTACGGAGCAGCCTTCTCAAGCAGAACCTTAATTTGGCTGCCGAGCCCTCGGACACCGTCAAGAGGGTCCGAACTACCCTGCAGCAGGACAACTCGGCTCGTCGGGAGCTATACTAGCAATTCGGCCTCCATCTCAGTCCTGGTCAAGTAGTGGCATTCACACCACACGTACATAACTACGCACTCAAAATTCCATGGGCATCGACGGAGGCATAGCTAGTTTATGATCCACAATTCGGCTAGACCACCCCGGACACTCATACTTTCACAATTCTCCTTTTTTCTTTTATTTTTCCTTTTTTACAGGCCTTTTCTGGCAGCATGACCCTCGACTCTTTTCAAAGGATAAAAACACCAAGACAACAAGAAGCATGGACGTACTGGAAAAATCTTAGGTGGTCTCTTTAACGATCCCTTTACCTATCTTCAGGACCCATACGCAGCTCTCTCTAGGTGAAGACATAGCAAATAGCCTTTCTTCTTATTGCACTACCTGTATAAATGCACTTTAACGCACCAATGAAATTATAATAGAAACAGTTTGCGGCCCAAATTTTCACGGCTCTAGCTTACCACTGGTTCTTCTTTTTCTTTATTTTTGTCTTTTCCTTTCTGGTAATTCTATCAGGTAACACCTGTACACTCGGGTGCGTTTCAATTTGCTAGGGGCTTCATAGCACCCCACACTACGACAACAAAAGTCTGAACACTTTTTATAAGTATAGTTCGGCTCCCCGAATTTAGCATTATATGCATTGGCTCTGAATCATGTCTTTGGTCAATAGTTGGGTTGCCTGGTCCTGTGCTTGCTACCTTACGTTCTGCTATATCGGCTAAGGTAGTAAAGGGAGAACTATTGCGATTGTGCCTTACTTTATCCAAAGGAGCACCTCAGTAGAGAAAGCCAAAAACTAACTGTCATGATGCGGCGAGAGCCGGTTAGCTGTTCGGAGGATGCAAATCGCTGGAGATTTCTTCCGCATCACGCGAAGGATCGGTACTTCCCGATTAGACGCTTGCAGCACTCTAGCTCGGATACTAGGGGCTATGCACATGTTTTTATTGTCAAACTCCTATGGCTAACTAAGGGCGTTAATGCTGCATAGTCTGATTGCCTGGTTCATTGCGCTAAACAACTCCTTCAAGGACCATATAATTGGATCAAGATTGTTTCGATTCCATCCCGAACACCTCCGTACTACCTACGTGGGGGCAGAAGCGGACGACTAGAAAACCCACAGATTTCACATAACATGGCCGCACAGGAGGAAAAATTTAAAAACGTAACAACCATTATATTGCAAACCCGCTTTGTTCTATCATACAAGGTAGAAGGAACTTGAATACATTCATTCAAAGATAGTGTCCTGCACACACTGCGTTGCTACAATGCGAGCCCCTCTAGGACATCTGCAAAATAGCGCTTGGGTGTGCGGTGCTCCTTGCCCTCCGGTGGCCCCTTGGCCAGCTCGACGGCATCCATCTTCGCCCACCACATCTTGCAGCGGGCAAAGGCCTTGCGTGAACCTTCAATGCAGGCCGATCACTTGATGACATCCAGCCGAGGACAGGCATTCACCAGCCGTTTCACGAGCCCGAAGTAGCTGTCGGGCATAGCTTCGCCCGGCCATAGCCGGATTATCAAATCCTTCATGGCTAGCCCGGCCACCTTGTGAAGCTCCACCAGTTGTTTCAGCTGATCGGTGAAGGGCACGGGATGCTCTGGCGCAAGATACTATGACCAGAACAATTTCTCCATGGAGCTCCCTTCTTCGGCTCGAAAGAACTCCGCGGTGTCGGACACACTGCGTGGCATATCTGTGAAGGCCCTTGGAGAACTCCGAATCTGGGTTAGTAAGAAATACTTCGTATTTATATATTTGCTTCGCATGCTAAACGCCTTACCCACTGCGATCTTCCTGGCCTCTTGGATTTCTTGGAGGGCACCCTGGGCTTCAACCCAGGCCGTTTCCGCGCTCTGAAGAGCCTTGGAGAGTTTGATATCTCGAGCCGAAACATCGCCCTACAGGGTCTCGTACTTCTTCACCGCATCCTAGAGCTCTTGTTGGACCTCCTTCAGTCGGGCCTTCAGCTTCTTGCGAGCGGCCTGCTCCTTAACGGCTCTCTCCTCGGCTTTGGCCAGGGCCGTTTTTTGGGCCTCGACCTCGGTCGTCGCCCTACACATATAATGACACTACGGTCAGTATACATCATTTACTCTTTCCGAATATATCGCGAGCCATTGCATACCTTGCTGGTCTTCCAGCTGCTTCCTCGCATGGCCAAGCTCTTCTTCAGCCCGCTCTAGTTTTTGCTTTAGTCTGGAGACTTCGGCAGTATGAGAAGTCGCGGCCAGTAGCGACGCCTACTTATTCACATCAGACACACTTGGTTAGTTTCCTACAAAATTTAATTGATCCTCCATCTGGCTTCTCTTTCTGAACACCAGACAGTGTCTCAGGGGCTACTGTCTATGTGGAGATTTTCTCGATTAAACGTCGCTTACCTCAAAACCTATCAGCAAGCCGCTGCAGGCTTCGGTCAGTCCGCTCTTGACGGACTGAACCTTCTCAATCATCGTACCCATAAGGATGCGGTGTTCTTCCACAATGGAAGCGCCTCATAGCGCTTCCAACAGATTATCCGACGCCTCTGGTTGGACAGAGGTCTCCGGTGGGGCGGCCGCGCCTCCTTCTCTTGATGGAGGCTGCTCGTTGGACTCCGGGGCCATATGGGTCGCTGGATCAGTTCCCAGAGGGGGGCCGAATCGAGTACGGCCCCCATCGTCAATCACCATGGGGGCTTGTTCCCCCATGTATCCGACGGCCGAGGTATCACCCTCCGGCACCTCCTTGACGGCCTCCCGAACCTCTCCCTAGCCTGGAAAGTCCTTGAAGACAGCACCTCGACGTCTCCCTAGGCCTCAGGAGAGTAAGCGGCCGGCGGTGTCTCGCTGGCCATCTCCTTTGAGTCCAACGAGCCTCTTGATGAGGATTGCTTGGAGCTGTCATGGGCCGGACCGCAATAGCACAATTAATCATGTCAATACGACAAAGAGGAGAGGTTAGATTTATGGGCATGTACGAGTCTTAACACTTACGATGCGGCCCGAGGCTTATTGCGAGGGCGTCGCTCCAGACTGCTGTCGATGTCCCATGCGGAGCTGCCCGCGAGCGGGCCTTTCCCCTTCTTGGGCGCCTCCCCCTCCAGAATTTTGGAGGTCGCCCTCTTCTTCCTCCCTCCATCAGAGGGAGAGTCTTTCTTGTCCTCCTCATCGTTGTCGTCTTTGGCGACGGAGGAACGGGTCTTGTATTCGCATGTCGCGTCCGAAGCACCCTTGCGGCGGGGGCCACTTCGGACACCCTTGGCCTTCCCCGTGGCCTTCTTCGCCGGCGCCGTATAGGATGCTAGCACCAGCATCTTCGCTAAACGTGGAATGACTGGTTCTTCAGGCTGCGGAGCCGGACACCGGATCTGCTTCGCCCTCTCCATCCAGTCCTGAAGAAGCAATGATAATAATAGCTTAGATATCATCCTTGAAACAAGCAGGTAGGGGATGCGTTAAAAATAACATACCTCGTTGGCGAGGTGATTGATGTTGTGCCAGCGGTCTGAATCCGTGGCCGGCGGTGTATCGTTGCCCTTGAAGAGCAACTTCCAGGCGTCTTCATGAGAAGTTTCGAAGAACCTCTTCAGGGTATGGTGCTTCTTCGGATTAAACTCCCATAGAGGGCGGCTTCGGCTTTGGCACGGGAGAATCCAGTGAACAAGCATCACCTGGATTATATCGACAAGCTTGATATCCTTGTGCACCATACTTTGAACGCGCGTCTGCAGCACTATCATCTCATCTAACGATGACCAATTAGGGCTCTTCTCAACCCAGGATGTGAGATGCATTGGTGCGCTGGAGTTCAATTCTGCAGCAGTGGCCCAGTTTGCGCCGCGGGGTTCTGTGATGTAGAACCATTGTTTCTGCCATTCCTTGACAGTCTCCATGAAAGTACCTTTCGGCCAGGAGACATTAGTCAGCTTGCTCACCATGGCACCTCCGCACTCCGCATGCTGGCCATCCACCACCTTCGGCTTCACATTGAAGGCCTCACACACGACGATGAACGCCGAGATGTTGAGGAAGGAATTCGGGGATAGATCATGGAAGTCTATCCCGTAATAGTACATCAGCCCGCAGATGAAAGGGTGGAGTGGAAACCCTAGCCAGCAGAGGAAATGAGGGATGACTACCACCCTCTCATTGGGCTTCGGTGTGGGGACGACTCGCCCCTAGGCTGGAAGACGGTGGGCGATTTCCTTCACCGGGTACCCGGCCGCTCGAAGCTTAGTAATGTCCTCCTCCTTGACGGAGGAGACCATCCACTTGCCTTGACCTCCGGATCCGGACATGGTTGAGTGCTAGCTTCAGTGGGAAGAAGATGAGAGTTTGGGCGCTGGAGCTCAAGAGTGGAAGGGTAGAGGAAGAGAGAAGGCGTGGGAGAATAAGGGGGAATCCTTATCCCCTTATGAAGGCAGTGAATATCGAACGCCTCCCCACTCGCCTTAAAACTCGCCTATTCCCAAGGGCTGTGTAAACAAGCACGGTTGGGTTACCCATGCCCGAATTGATGAAAATCCCACAATAAGGGGACACGATCTTTGTTTTGACAAGACGTGCCAATGGCAACCGCGTCTTGAAACATGGAGCGGCAGACGAAAAGCGGTTCGAAATTATGACCGGGCAAACATGATGTCATATTACAAAAAGTTGTCAGCAGATTAGACTCGTGGAAAATTATATTCCCTCTACGGTTGTGTGTGGTGCGTGTGTTACAGGTCCGGACACATTCAATACATCCGAAGACTATCTTGGAGTTCGGAAGGAGGAAGCCGCCTTGGAATGCCGAAGACGGATTTATGCGCCGGATACCTTGTCATTGAAGCCAGGTTCAAGGGCTACTGAGGGAGTCCTGGACTAAGGGGTCCTCGGGCGTCCGGCCTGTTAGCCATGGGCCGGACTGATGGGCTGTGAAGATACAAAGACCGAAGACTGCACCAGTGTCCGGATGGGACTCTCCTTGGCGTGGAAGGCAAGCTTCGCGACCAAATATGTAGATTCCTTTCTTTGTAACCGACCTTGTGTAACCCTAGATTCTCCCGGTGTCTATATAAACCAGAGGACTTAGTCCGGAGGGAGGAGATATTCATTACCATAGCCATACAAGCTAGACCTCTAGGGTTTAGCCATTACGATCTTGTGGTATATCAACTCTTGTAATACTCATATTCATTAAGATCAATCAAGCAGGACGTAGGGTATTATCTCCGTAGAGAGGGCCCGAACCTGGGTAAACATCGTGTCCCCTGTCTCCTGTTACCATCGACCTTAGACACACAGTTCGGGACCCCCTACCCGAGATCCGCCGGTTTTGACACCGACACCCTCCCCCTTGGGAAAGGTCCGAGCTCGGATCGAAATCCAAATCACCATGGGAAAGAGATGGTGTCGCCGTGTAGGAGTGGTCGATCACTAAGTTCTCATCATCTTGAAGCTCGAATTGGCACTCTCCAATGTCGCACTGTCTTCGGATTCCTTCAAAAGGAGCAAAGACAACAAACACTTGGAAAAAAATGTGGTTAGCGTTAGTGCAAAACCAAGCATTCAAACGGTGACAAGTGTCGTCGTCAAGCATAGCATAAGGTTTGACAAAGGATTGTAGCATGTCATGTACGCATATCAATTGAGAACAAGCAAAGATATCATGGAAACAAGTATGCAATTGTGAGGTGGTGATGCAAATATGTGTGACAAGGGAAGAAGCATCTACCTCATGGTCATAGCAATCATGCATAAAGAACTCAATGAAAGGTGTATGGTAGGCATAAGAATCATTCACAACACCAAAGAAGACGATATGTCTAAACACGTGGGTCAAGTGCAAGACAATCCCAACAATACATGCATAAGGTGTAGTGAACATAGTGTGGCACTCAACATGATAGAAAGTGCAATTGTTCATCATGTGTGAGGCAATCAAGTCAAGCATGTAGCAATCAATGGGACATGGCATATGTGAAGAAATGATATTGGTGCAACCAAGCATATTATAGGAGCAAATAATCCAAGAATTGGATGCAACACACAAGGCATATATATCATGATGCATGGAACAGTGAAAATGACAAGTCGAAGCAAGATCTCTAACATGTGTGCAATCAAGTGATCCAAGATGAACAATAAGTCGCATAGTGCAAGCAACACAAGTAGTATGATCCGCAATATCTATGTTCAAGAAAGATGCCACCTCGAAGGCATGTCCTTGTGCATTCTTCACAATGCCAAAGTGGTAGGAAAGGTGGTGTAGAAACGAGTCATGGTTGAATCTATGAGGCTCGCTCTCAAGAGCTCGAATGGTCAACTCGCGTGACGTGGAAGTCGACAAAAAGTCCAAGTATCCTACACATGCACACAACAAAACAAAGAACGTATGTGCATGGTAGATAAACACGTCATCCATCATCTCTTCTCTTGCACATAACCATTAGAGGCGCAAGTGCATGAATAATATGATGCAACAATGTCTATATGCATGGCACTAGGTATATGGTGCAAAGAGGTAAGACAAGCATGCTTCACAAGTAATATGTCCAAGTCTCAATGATCAATAAGCATAGCAAGTTGGCACTCAATACAATGGTATATGAGAGATGGCACTAATGTAGACAAGAGACAATGATCAATATAAATCATGTGAGAGGCAAGAACATATATGTCATCAACCCAAGAAAGTGAGTAACAGTGGAACATGGGTGATGCGACAAACTAAGCAATCATAGTGAAGTCAAGCAAGCTAGTAGTGCGAAGATGCAACATACTAGAAGGAATCATGGCAATCATGTCGTGTGTGAAAATAGTGAGCATATATGATGCAAATGACATATCACAAGCATGAAGGCCAGATATGAGCAAAATATCATCAATGTATTGGCAAGATGCCATATGTAAATAGCAATGGGGCATCATGACTCTCCCAACACAACAAATATCAATAGCATGGGGCACAAAGAAATCATGGCAGCAGCTACAAGGATCTCTACCAAGCATGCAAATACACATAGAAGTAGCATAATGGTGAATCATATGTAAGTGCAAGCAAGGGTCACAATTGCATGGCAAAATCCTGTAAAGAGGCATAACATGCAAAGTGAACACGATATAATGGGCATAATGCGACAAATGGTAAATAGCCCATAGTCATGTGAGAGACAAGTAAAAAGATGCGCGTAGTTCTTGTGCGAATGTAACGGTGGTAATGGTAGTCCATGGGATCCCAAATCGTCGTTGCTCTCAAGAGCTCGTTTCGTCAACTCTTGGGATTGAGAGGTTGACAAGTATACGTGAGTACCTACACAAAACAAAGAGAAAGGGAAATTTGTGTATGCGTGGTATATGTACACATCATCCATTATGACGCGCACATGCTTGTGTTGGTTAGCACAAAATATCCAATGTTCAAATAAATGAGATGCGTGATAGAGAAACATGTCATCCATCATGATAGGTTTGTTGTTATGTATAGCATAATGGAGACCCAAATTGTGTAATGCATCATGGGAAATATGTAGAGCATTGTTATTCATGGAATGCATATGGTGCAAGAAATTATGGGAATCATGCAAAGTATGGTATGCATCAAATTCTCCTAATATGTATGAGGAAACTATGGGGGTATCCTCATGAGCATTAATCGAAACATCACATGGAGAATATTGACAACATCCAAAACAATGCATATTTGGAACATTGTGATCATGGCATGGCATAGTAAATGAATTGCACAAATCATGTAAAGGAAGCATGGCAATATCATCACATGAAAAACAAAAGCCTATGACCATCACCTCGCCATCTATGCTATACGTGAAAATGGGATTTATTTTAATGGGGCATGCATAGTTACTATGTTGAGATTGAAATGATGCAATGTGGGAGATCTCACTCATAGCATATGAAAAGTTTAAACGATTGTCAAACATGACGTGACCAATAGAATTTTCACATGATATCCTATGGAGCATAGCATCACAACTAGGCAACTCAACATGCTCATCATCATATTCATCATAAATTGGTAAGTCATTACATGAGGAAGTCATACTAGCATGAACCATGGTAATAGGTGTGTCAACATCATGCAAGCAATCATTGGTGGGATAGTCCGCTAGTGGGACAAGAGAAGCACCATCACCTATGTTACCTTTGGAGCATCGCTCATGTGTTGTAGGTGAGGTGTCCAAGAACAAGTCATGATGATCTTCATCTTGATGGAACCATGTGGGGGGTGCATCATCGTCCACCATGGCCATCTTTATCTCCATTGGAGGTATGGACTCGTCGAGGATAGGCATGTCGTCATGTAGGAGACCTAGCACCAAAGAAGAAAACACACTCGGAGTAGAGGTTAAGTTGTTAGAAATCATAGTGGCCTCACATGCCCTATCAACTACCTCACTCACTAAGTGTTGTGGCTCACTCACTCCTGGTAAGATGCTCTCACTCATATGGTTGGTGGAGTCACTCAAATGGCTCGCAACCTTACATAGGATGTGTGGCATGCTATCAAGTGTGGGGCTAGTGGTGGTCACACTCATCCTCTAATAGGAAATGCACTCAATGTCATATATGGTGGAGTCACTCATCTCACTCATGGGGTGGTGGCTCTCCTCACATGGCAATTGGGGCATCTCATCATATGTGGGTGTCATAGAGATGTAGGTGCAAATGTCTCCATGCTCAATCATGTTGCAATCATTGCCATGGATGAAGGCCAAAGATGGCACATCATCACTCTCCTCTAAGACCAAAGATATGGTCTCATGTGCGGTCTCGTAGCTTGACTCGGAGTATGAGTCCCGTTGGGGCGCCGTGTTCATGTTGTTGAAGAGGTTCGTGCTCGTTGTCGTGGTCGAAGGGGATGGCCCTTGCTCAACCTTCTTGTCACCGTCTTGTTTTTGGAGGGCCATATGATGTGGCACCTCGTAGCTCGTCTCCATGACCGAAGGGAATGTCCCATGCTCGGCCATCTTCTTTGAGGGGCTTCTGAAGATGGAAGTGTCACCCTCGCTTGTAGGTGGTCGCCTCATTGTTGAAGATGTCGATGTAGGCGAACTCGCGGGATGTAGGCGAAGATGTCGTACGTCCAAAGGCGAAGATGCCTTGATAGCACATGGCAAAGATGTCGAAGTGGTTGTTGTAGTAGCCGTAGCTTCGTCTTGGTGGTGCTCATCTCGCGGTCTTCTCTTGTGCTCATGAAGTTTGTCCTTGGCATGAAATAGGGCTTGTTGGGACTTGTGCATTTGCGCTTGGTGAGCATCTTCATGTTGATGATGTCGTGGTCGTGCTTGAGCTCGACGGCGGTCGTCGTCGTGCACATAATGCTTGGAGGTGACTTGCTCTTCATGACTGTGTGGATCACGAATGTGATGATCATCGCCATGGAGATGTGGATGTGGATGACTTGCACTTACATCATTTTTGTGCTCCAAAGACTTGTGACTTGAATGTCGCCGCCTTGAGGATGATGAAAGGGAAGAACGGTTGATCAATAAGGTCCAAATCTCCTCCATCCTTGCATCTTCCTCCTCCTTTTGCGCGGAAAGCTTGTTGTCGATGTAGTCCCTTTTCCTTGCTTCGGAGTGGTGAATGTCGATGGAGATGTTCCTGTTGCGCTCTTGCAATCTTGATTGTGCGCCTTGCATTTGTCGTTGTAGATCGAAGATGGGCACTTTGGTGATGTAGTTGTTCACGCCCTCGTTGTTGTCAAAGACCAGAGATGAAATGCCTTGCATATCCATCAGAAGACTCGAGAAAATATGAGTGGGAGAAAGAGAAGAACTTATACCAAATGTACCTTGACCGAAGTTGAAGATGGATCGATGATCACTCAATGTGGAATAAGGAAATAGCACAATTTGTACCAATTCTTGTCGGTTTCTCACACCTACGCAAGTAAAAGATTATGGTGGAGCTCGGTTAGGATGGTGGCACAAAATTTGATGCAATTGTTAGTGAGCTTCAATAATGTTTGAAAAGATTCGCAAATTTGCAATGCAACAAGTAACCCAATAGAAAAATATGGTACACGGAAACACACATGCAAAGTGATAAATGGGGTTGTGCAACCAAAGATGAGCCAAAATGTGGAATCCGCGCAAATGCTCTTGTTGCACAACACTAGAGAGACGCTAGCACGATTTCACAATAGGCGGATACGAAGACTTGTGCACAACCTACTAAGCAAAACTGCAACGACTTCTATCCCAAGTATGCTCTATGTATGGTATTCCGATGATATGATCCAAGAAGATCTAGTATGACAATCTTAATGTTGTATGATGCTACGGTTCTTGCTTAAAAGCTCTTTGCTTATCTTTCCCTTTTGCTTAAAATCTTGTTTCGCTCTTTCTCCTTTGAGCTCTTTTCTCGTGCAATGCTTCACGAACCAAGATAGCAATTGTGTATGTGATGACAACTTTGTGACACAAGAGATGATACCAAGATATGCACCAATGGTATGATATGTATTCTATGGCAAGTATGATCACTAATGTGCATAAGTCACGTTGCCGGCAATACTCAAAGGCTAGTCTCGATGGGTAAGCTATGCAAAAATTAAGGCTATGGGGTTATCAATGCAGTGGCAAGAATGATGTATCACGATACCAAGAAGATGTTACCATTCTTTCTTACGGTATGGTGTCAAAATGGTGGAGTGGTTGTTGTCGATGATGAATCCGTGGCGAAGATGAGCGGCGGTGATGTTGATGTCGAACCGTACCTAAATAGCCGAAACACAATAGGACACGGAACCGCAACTCAAATTATCAAAGGCAAAACGTGGCAAAAATGTATCGGAGTGCAAAGTGAGTAAGCAATGGTGGTTGCGGAAAGTGGTGGTGGCATGGGAATGCGTATGCGCAAGTGGGACGGTGGCTGAAAATTTCGGGTGTAGAAAAATTCAGTTTCGTCAGGGTATTACGGACGTCTGGGGGTTTACGTTCGTCCGGTCGTCGGACGTTCGGAGGCTGTCAGACGTTCGGTGCCTGTGCGATTTCGGGCATGGGAAGAACTGCAAGGGTTTGAGGTGGAAGTGGCGAAAGTGGTCAAATCCGGCCGATTTTGTGGATGAAAAAGGTGGATACGAAGGGGGAAACCTAGATCCACTCAAGGCAAAGAAAGTCCACGGATCAAATCCAACAAAATTTCATCATACGAACAAATCACAAAAAAATTGGGGGCTATTTTTGTGGGGGATTTTCGAATTTAGGACGAAAACAACAAAACAAGGCTGGAAAGCACAACGGGGAGGTTCCTAAATCATGATCAATGTGGCTCTAGATACCAAGATGATGTAGGGTGGAACCCTAGATGGCCGATCTTTCACAAAAGGAGAGGATCCTGCGAAGAACACAAGGGGAAGCACGAGGGAAAACATGAGGGAAACACGAGAGAATCACTCAAACCAACAAGAATGATCACACATATGCTAGATCCTCAAACACAAAAGAGATCACACGATCCAATGTCAACACGGGATGATACATAAGGTAACCGGTCTTCTCCAAAGGATGTCTTGATGGGGCCACCGAAGAGGGGCTCTTGAATCCAAGGGGATCTTCTCCGTAGAGGGGTCGCGGTCTCTCTCAAAGAGTATATCCGTATGGATGAGCGAGGCTCTATCTCACAAATGAGCTATCACAATGCTACCCAAGCTAGGAGGAGGGAGAGGTCTATTTATAGTCATAGTACAAAAGGGGGGGGGTAAAGTGAAGGGGTACATGGGCCTGAGCCCGTAACTAGATACAGACAGTGGCCGGATGTCCGTTAGGCGTCGATCATCTGGAGGCTTGTGAAGGTCCGGACGTCCGTAGATCTTCGGACTTCCGTAGATTACGTTCTATCACCGTGGCATCAGACGTTCGTAGGAGTCCATTCATCCGGCCGCCAGTCGTCCGGTCTTCCACGGACTTCCGCATTTTCTGCTCGGTTGGGGTGGCGTCAGTTGTCCGGTCCTGGTCGGACGTCCGGCCGCTGTAGCTTTCTTTGGCCTAATTTCCTTGGGCTTGACTCTTGGTGTCCTTGCTGTCTTGTCCTATGGATGTCGCTGCTCCATGGGTCTCCTCCAAGTACCTAGTCACACATAGTGTTTCCTCTTGAGGTAGCAGCCATGTCTCATGCATAGAAAGTGGTATTTCGGAAAGGAGCGAGTTCACCTTATCTTCGATAGCCTTTGCTCATGCTCTTGTCATTGGTCCAAGTGGTGTCATGGGTGATGTAGGTAGGTCCATGGGGATGACCTTGGGATGCTCTGCATCAGTTGATCTCACAATCGCACACTCCTCCCCCTATCTAGTAGGCCTCTCGCACCACCTCCTAGCTCCATCCCTCTCTCTCTCCATCCCTCTCTCTGGGCCTTATTTGCCTCTAACAAATGGATGTACACTGACTAATCTCCCACTATACATATAGCTAGTTAGGTCATCTCTAACTCGTTTTCCCCACGCGCCGATTGATCTAACTCATTAATTAGGTCTCTCCCTTCCTCCGTCGACACACAACGAGTGATCTGCCTTCCTCCCTCTCTCCCTTCATCATCCATGTATGCGTCCCAACACTTCTATCAAGAACACGCACACGCACACACAGAAACACATCCCCTTTCTTCTTGATATTGCAGTTGTACCCTCCGTTTGTATAGTAGGCCTCTCCCACCACCTCCGAGAAGCAACTCCACCACCACCCCTCTGGCAACCTATTTCCCGTCCCACACTTATGTATGGATGTTGATCAATCTCCCTCAAGACATAGCTAGTGTCTCCTTCTCCACACATAGACGAGACGATCTACCTCTCTAGTTAGGTCTCTACCTCCCCCACCCCACACACACCAATACATCGAGCGCCCTAGTCATGTCTCCCTACCACACACAAACTTTCCCTCTCCCCTGTGACATGCCGGTAGGTCACGCCCTATATCATTGACGTGTGTACACACAATTTCGATGGCTCTCTACATCAATCTCGCACCCACACACTTGATCCTATCTTCAATTCAATCAACGTCTCACACCTATGATCCCTCCCTCTCCTTTCATAGATTGCCCCCTAGGCCTTCTCACAACTTTGTCTTAAGTTGTGAAGTAATTATTGGGTCTGATATATGAATCATTGATATGCATTAGCATGGATGTTAGTTTCCCTTGTATTTGATGGAATGTTGTAACAAGATAATCTTCAAGGCAAGACACATGAAAGAAAAGCTAAAAGCTTGGTAGCATTGTACTAGTATAATTTTATATCATTGAGAAATTATATTTACTAGCACAATATATATACCAAATGCTAAAAGGTCGATAGCATTGTGAGAAACCATCCTCGACATGTGGGCCATCCAGCATCCAGGTCCACATGCCATGCACCAAATTATGAGTGCACAACCGCAAGGAATACTACTAATGAGCCTTCAAATATCAAAGCCACACCTTTCCAATAGTAAGTTGGACGCATGAACAAGACATCATTTCACACATCGTAGAACCTCTTCTAATAATTTTCCAAGAAAAACACCGCACGTGAAGATTGGATGGTACTGTTGCAACAAGGCATATAACCTTTCTCTAAAAGATCAAGTATGGCCGTATGGGGATGGTTCCAGAAAATAATATTCCCTCCCTTCTGGTTTATCGACCTCAATTCCAAATCTAAAACAAGTAATGAACTAGTACTACTAGATAGTGAGTGTTTACTACTGTATCATGTATGCACTAATTGCAACACATGCATCTATTAGCAGTAAAATGACCACATACGAATTTGATGGTATGATTGTTGCAAATATGCCCTGGAGGCAATAATAAAATGGTTATTATCATATTTCCATTCATGATAAATTTTTATTATTCATGCTAGAATTGTATTGATCGAAACTTAAATACATGTGTGAATACATAGACTACACCGTATCCCTAGTAAGCCTCTACTAGACTAGCTCGTTGATCAAAGGTGGTGATGGTTTCCTAACCATAGACATGAGTTTTCATTTGATAAAGGGATCACATTACTAGGAGAATGATGTGATGGACAAGACACAATCATAAGCTTAGAAACTCATCGTATTGCTTAGTTTATTTGCTATTGCTTTCTTCGTGTCAAGTATCTATTCTTTAGACCATGAGATCATGCCAGTCCCGGATATCGTCGGAATGACTTGTGTGCTATCAAACGTCACCTCATAATTGGGTGATCATAAAGGTGGTCTATAGGTATCTTCGAAGGTATCTCTTGGGTTGCATGGATCGAGACTGGGATTTGTCACTCTTTGTGACGGAGAGATATCTCTGGGCCCTCTCAGTAATAGAACGTCATAAGAAGATTCATGTGACTAATGAGTTTAGTCACGGGATCTTGGATTACGGAACGAGTAAAGACACATGTCGGTAACTAGATTGAACTAGGTATGGAGATACCGACGATCGAATCTCAGGCAAGTAACATATCACTTGATAAAGGGAATATCACACGGGATTGATTGAATCCTTGACATCGTGGTTCAACCAATAAAGATCTTCATGGAATATGTAGGAACCAATATGGGCATCCAGGTCCCTCTATTGGGTATTGACCAGAGAGGTGTCTCGGTCATGTCTACATGATTCTTGAACCCGTAGGGTCCGCATGCTTAACGTTCGATGACACTAGAGTAGTATTGGGATATGTGCATTGGTAACCGAATGTTGTTTGGAGTCCCGAATGAGATCCCGGACATCATGAGGAGATACGGAATGGTCTACAGGTAAAGATTGATATATATGAAGTCATGTTTTGGTCGCCGGAAAGGTTTCGGGCATTACGAGTATTGTACCCGGAGTGCCAAAAGGGGTCCGGGAGTCCACCTACCCCGAGGGACCACATCGGCTATAGGGAGGGTGTCCTAGCCTACATGGGCCAACGGCACCAACCCCAAGAGGCCCATGCGCTGAGAACAAGGAAAAGGGGAAGAGTTCTAAGGGGGGGAAGGCACCCCCTAGGTGCCTTGGGAAGGGAGGAGACCTCCCTTGGCCTGGTGTAACGCCCCGAGACCGTTGCGCCAGGTGTATTCCAGTTTTTTGTTGTTGTTGCCTTGTCATTTGTTTGTGTGTTGCATTTTTGCCATGTCATCATCCGCATTGCATCATCATGTTTTCAAACTTGCAACCGTCCGGGTTTCCCCCGTTCCTTTCGTTGTCCGTTCTGAGCCCAGACACACTCGCACGCACTCGCGGTACGTCTGAAATAGTATTTTATAAGTGGCCGGAAACATTTTCTCGCAATGGGATGAAAGTTGGCATGTGGTGTTGTTTTAGTGTAGATAGGCCGCCTGCCAAGTTTCTTCACTTTTGGAGTCCTTTTGACGCCCCAACGGATAACTATAGTGGCAATAGTAGCCTGTCTTTCGTCGGACGTTTTGGTCTGCGAAACTGCTGTCGGGCATCTCTCTTCTCTCTCTTTTCTGAGCCCATCTAACCCCTCACCTTCATTGACCGTTCCGAGACCAACAGGGTTATCGTTTCCCTCTTGTCAAACCACCTAGTCCCTCTTTGCACAGTGCATCGACCGCTCGCCCATGTCCGAAACTGTCCCAAACCCGACCTGCTCTGTCGTTACCAACGGGTCCGGATCATCCCCAAACATCTACAAAACATCACCATTTTCTTATTTGGACTCCCTAGCCTATATTTTCCTGACCGTCAGATTTTAATCGGAGGGACGAGATAGCCCCTAATCTAACCCAGTCACTATTTAAACTAGACCAACCCTAGATCCTAGGCAGTTTGTCCCATCCATCAAATCCTCCCAGCCGCCGCTGACAGTCCTCTTCCACCTCGGGAATGCCCCGATCCAAACCACCAATCATCCACAGCTTTCATATCTGCCGCCACCAACCTTCTCCTAGTCTTCCGAGCTAGCCACCCGGCACTCAGCGCCGCCTCCCTCTTCTGCTCAAGCACGCCTGCCCGAGGAGGAGCCCCCGCCACTCCTGGATCAATCCCCGCGCCCTGGATCCCTGCCTCGAGCACCTCCGTGGAGCCAAACCCCGAGCGCATCGCCTCTGCACCCATCACCACCGGCCTGCTACCTCCACCGCCCGAAGTCGTGCCTCCGTCAGCTCGCCATCTCCTTCCTGGAGCCCCGCGACGAGCTCCTCGTTCGCCGCCAGCTTCAATCAGTGCCGCTGCATCCACTCCTTGACACCCGCAAAACCGCTCGCGTAGGCCATGACCAAAACCGCCGCTTCCCGCGCCTGCCGGACCCCCCTGCCGCGTAGAGCTCCTTTCTAGAGCTCCTCCTCATCGTCCCAGCAGCAGCACCGAGCCGCAAGCGAGCAGCAGCGGTTCCCTCCTCCCTGACCGCGGACGTGCCACGACCGTTGCCGGCGAACCCAACAGCAATGTCGTCAGTCCACCCCCTGCAACTCCCGTCAGTCGTCGCGTTCTTTGTCCGGTGCCTCGTTCCCGTCCGATTTTCTCGAGCTCGACACCCCTGCGCCTCAAGTTCCTTCCGCCAGAGTAGCCAGTCTCCAGGTCGTCCCGCTCCCTGCCATCACCCTCCTCTCACTTTCTCTGCTTCCTCTGGATGCCTCCCACCTCTCGGCCTCTCTCTCTCTCTCTGTTCAAGCAGGAGCAGTCTCGCCTCCCAGCTCGCCATCGCCGGGAACGGATCCCTTCGTCCCGGATCCGTCCGCCTCCAGCCGTCCCCGTCGCCAAGCGCCGCCGACGACCTCCATCTTCCTGCTTCGCGTCAAGAGCCGCGCCCCTGCTTCGCCTCGAACAGCTACAGCGCCGCACGCCTCCTGCACGCGCGTGTGCGTGTGAACACACACACAGCCCAGCTCCCTTGCTCAATCCGGTGCTCCGTTGACCGCGAGCATCAGCTGGGTCATAGCTGCTCCAGGGCCTAGCGGCCTCCCCTCCAACACATGGGCCAAGCCCATGGTGAGACCCCCCTTCAGCCCCTTGTGCTCTGTCGGGCCAGAAGTTTTGGCCCGTTTCACGTTTTTTCCACAGAATGAATTTCCTATTAGCCAGGACTTAACTGTTTTGCAGAGAACCCCCTAAACTTCATGCATATCGTATCTCACAAACCGTGCATCGGATCTAAATAATTTATATATGTAACTTGACTAGAATTTCATCTAGTTTCATAATATCCAACTTTCATCCATGTTTGACATGTTTAGAATGTTGTTTGTTTAATTTTTCTCATATGCCATGTTAAAATGATTTATTTCATAACTAAATAACCGTAGCTCGGTTTTAAATAATCTTTATATATAATGGGGTATAAAAATGCCTAGTTTAACATGGTGACATTATTTTGCATGTTAAACAACTCTAAAATATGGTTTAGGGCAGAACAATACCAAATCCATAACTTGCATATGAGGATTTTACCGGAATTGTTGTTTGTTGTTCCGGCCACATTTAAACTTGTCTAGATAGGTAGTTTTCATTTGCTTCACCTCTTGCCATGTCAATCAACATTTAATATTGTTGGGTACATAAACGAGATCGAACTAAATAACTTGTATGTGGTGTTCCGTCAATATGCAACTCGTTGCATATTGAGCTCCACTTAACTTGTAGTATTGTTTGTGCACTTTGCCATGCCATGCCTCATTAAACCGGACATGCATCATACTTGGTTGTGCATCATGCCATGTTCATGTGTTGGTTGTTTACTATGTTGTTTGCTTATTTCCGGGTTGCTTCTCTCGTTAGCTTCGGTTTCGATCCGAAGTTGTGAGGATTCGTTCGACTACGTCCGTTTGTTTTCTTCATGGTCTCGTTCCTCTTCCTTGCGGGATCTCAGGCAAGATGACCATACCCTCGAAATCACTTCTATCTTTGCTTGCTCGTTGCTCGCTCTATTGCTATGCCGTGATACCTACCACTTGCTATATCATGCCTCCCATATTGCCATGTCAAGCCTCTAACCCTCCTTTTCCTAGCAAACCATTGTTTGGCAATGTTACCGCTTTTGCTCAGCCCCTCTTATAGCGTTGCTAGTTGCAGGTGAAGATGAAGTTTGTTCAATGTTGGAACATGGATATGTTGGGATATCATTATTATATCTTATTTACTTTAATGCATCTATATACTTGGTAAAGGGTGGAAGGCTCGGCCTTATGCCTGGTGTTTTGTTCCACTCTTGCCGCCCTAGTTTCCGTCATACCGGTGTTATGTTCCTTGATTTTGCATCCCTTACGTGGTTGGGTGTTATGGGAACCCCTTGACAGTTCGCTTTGAATAAAACTCCCCTAGCAAGGCCCAACCTTGGTTTTACATTTGCCTAACAACCTATACTTTTCCCTTGGAAGTAATTAACCCGAGGGTCATCTTGTTTTAACCCCCCCGGGCCAGTGCTTCTCTAAGTGTTGGTCCGAACTAGAGCACCATGCGGGACCGTCCCTTGGCAACTTGGGTTATGTTCGTACCTGTACGATTAGCTTATCCAGTGTTGCCCTGAGAATGAGATATGTGCAGCTCCTATCGGGATGTCGATGCATCGAGTGGTCTTGCTGGTCTTGTTTTACCATTGTCGAAATTTCTTGTAACCGGGATTCCGAGACTGATCGGGTCTTCCCGGGAGAAGGAATATCCTTCGTTGACCGTGAGAGCTTGTGATGGGCTAAGTTGGGACACCCCTGTAGGGTTTTGAACTTTCGAAAGTCGTGCCTGCGGTTATGGGCAGATGGGAATTTGTTAATGTCCGGTTGTAGAGAACTTGACACTTAACTTAATTAAAATGAGTCAACCGCATGTGTAGCCGTGATGGTCTCTTTCCGGTGGACTCCGGGCAGTGAACACGGTTCTTGGGTTATGGTTGTGCGTAAGTAGTTTCAGGATCACTTCTTGATCATTTCTAGCTTCATGACCATTGCATTGCAGCTCTTCTCGCTCTCATTTGCGTATGTTAGCCACCATATATGCTAGTACTTGCTGCAGCTCCACCTCACTACCCTTTCCTACCCATAAGCTTAAATAGTCTTGATCTCGCGGGTGTGAGATTGCCGAGTCCTCGTGACTCACAGATACTTCCAAACAGTTGCAGGTGCCGACGATACCAGTGCAGGTGATGCAACCGAGCTCAAGTGGGAGCTCGATGAAGATCTTGATCGTTGCTTTGTTTCTTTTTCGGTTGATCGGTAGTGGAGCCCAGTTGGGACGATCAGGGATCTAGAATTTGGGGTTTTCTTCTTTTATTTTGGTTCCGTAGTCGGACCTTGATTGTATTCTGGGTGATGTATGTTTAACTTGTATTTGTGTGAAGTGGCGATTGTAAGCCAACTCTTTATCCCTTTCTTATTCAGTACATGGGATGTGTAAAGATTACCCCTCTTGCGACATTCCTACCATGCGGCTATGCCTCTAAGTCGTGCCTCGACACGTGGGAGATATAGTCGCATTGTGGGTGTTACAAGTTGGTAATCAGAGCCTTCCCCGACTTAGGAGCCCCCTGCTTGATCGAATCGCTGACGTTGTTGAGTCTAGAACAAAATGTTTTGAGTCTTAGGATTATATATATCGGAGAGTAGGATTCTTTTTACTCCTCAGTCCCTTCGTCTCTCTGGTGAGGCCTCCTTACGTAGAGTTTTGACTCTTCTCTCCTCAAATTTCACTAAAAAAAATTAGGATCACGCGCGTATCTTGGAATCGTTCCGATGTTTTTGTGACAAGAACATTGTTCTTGGTGCCTCCTGACATTTAGGGGTTGTGGTAGTGTCCCGGGGAGTTGAGCTCTGAGGTGTTGCCGTCACAATTTTATCGTTGAAGTTCTGGAATACCTGAGTTTGCCGACGTCGAAAATCTCTTTTATGCAGTTGTTGGTGAGATAACCTCGACGCCACCCAGTACTGGGGCGGGAGTTCGGGAGTATTGCCATAACTCGTATAACGGATGCTTTTTGAAGGTTGAGGTAAATGATTTCCGAAGGTTTCTTGGTTATGTGTTGACGGATGGATACAGCTGGATGTAGGATTTGCTAGTTTTGGGTGAGATATTATGCTTACCATGTATCCCCAACACCTGATTGCATAATCAGAAAGTTTCGGGATTTTATAAGTGGGAATTCAAGTATCACGTAGGATATCTTTCCAACGGACACATGATATGATATGGGCTCTATCATATGTTTGTTCTGGCTTATTTTGCAAGCCAATCCATTGTTTTGTTTTGGAGTTGTGGTATTCGAGTTGCTTCGAAGTCAAGTGTTGAATCCATACCTTTTCCTAAGCGGTGTTCTCACATGTCTATGTGAATACTAATCCTTCATGATAATCGAGATTGTCATGTCAATCCTTTTCAAACGGCGTGTTTCTCTTCAAGTGGATCCGATCATTTTCGACATCCGCAAGAGAAGACAACTTGAAAACGAAGACAACTTGAAAAGTCTTCTCTCAGGTATCCGCAAGAGGCGTTTCTTCTCAACGGTGTTTGTTTCATCCGTCCCCAAGTTGTCTTTGTTTTCCCTCCCACCCACCCTTTTTCTTCAAGGATTCGCATTTCTTAATCAAGTATCCTTTTATGGATGTGAAGTCTCTCCATTCTTTTCCGTCAATGTCCTTATCCGGTGATTCTCACGAAGATACTAACGGAGCTTCAAGTTAATCATTCTTCGTTCTTTTCCTTCTCCGGTGGATTCAAGTCTAGCCTTGTCGATCATATCCCTTTACTCGTTTCAAATGCTTTCTCATGCCGGTGCACTTCGTAATTTTTCACTTCTTATTATTCATTTGTGCTGGAGTGCTGAAGATATCTCAAAAGGCTCGTCTTTCCATTCAAGATCCGTTCAACCTGTGTATCTTTTGAGTGGGCCCTAACCCACAGGTCTTTTCCTAGGATCTTTCCTGACTCTTCTAATCTTTCTCGGAGATATCCTCAAATTCTTCTCCAAGTTTACGTAAGAATGAATTATCATCAGTCATATGTCTTTCCCCAAGATCTTTCAAATTCTTTTCATTGTTGATTCAACCTTTATATTCTTCATTATTCCGGAGTGTCTCAATAATTCATGATGGTGTTTCTCGTCATCATTCTCGGATTTTGAAGACCGAAGAAGAGTTTTTCCTCCCAATCTTACCCGCTCTCTCAAGACTCGTGGTTCTAGCTTCATGCCATCCTCTCATAATTGTTTGCAATTGTGAGAATTATTTTCATCCTTCCGGAGCAATTCATGAGTCTTTTCAGTTTGATTCTTCGAACGGCATCATTTCGGGTTTATTCATTCTCAGCTTTAAGCTCTCATTCTCAAAATCTTACCGGTGCATCGCTCAAGTATTCTCTAGTCAGTTCATGATCTCTTCGTTTCACGTGTATCTGAAATCCCTCAAGTATCTTCATTCATTTTTCCAATTCTACCCGGTGACTTGTCCTTTCCTACCTTCTTTTCTAATTCTTACGGTGGTTCGTTCAAGAGTTCTCTTCCTTGATTATCATATTAATTTATTCGTTCTTTCCAAATCCTACCGGTGGATCGTTGAAGAACTCCTCAAGTTTTGCACTATATCTATCTTAATCCTTTCTACGAGAATAAGTAGTATGTCAAATCCATTGCTTGTCATCAATCTAAATTGATGAAGGATAAGCATAGTGTAATTCTTATTCTTGTTTCATCGAGTAAATTCAATTCCTTATTTCGGAGGCTCATCAAGTTCTCGGTTTAAATTGTTTCATCTTTTTCTTTTCCCGAGTTCCAAGCTCTCGTCATCACGAAGATCCATCTAAATCATTGCAAGGCTTCACCTTGTGTTTTCAACATCTCTTTCTTTGATCATCCTTTTATTACCGGAGTTCTTCATGGAGGCACTACATGATGGTTCAGCAAGGATTTAATTCCTTCTCGAAGTGCTCATCAAGATTCTTTTCAGAGGAGATCAAGTATTCTTCATCTTGCATTCTGTAGTGCAATTCTTTCTACCTTATGTTTTGAGATGGTGTTATGTCATTCTTGATAATTTTCCCTTCGTGTTTCATGATTCTCAAGTTCTCAGGAATGAGATATCTTAAATACATCAATCTCTTCATTAGAGTTATCTTGGTATAGATTTCACCTAAAGCCTTCCATTGGGAATGTTGCCATTATGTTGCTTATCTATGATCCAATTTCCGCTTCTCATCTCGATGAAGGAGTTTTCATCTCCTTGTTAATCTCAATCCAACTGATTCATTTTCGTTAGTGGCTGGTTTTCACCTCATAATTTGGGGATGTTTTCCTTAAGACCATTGGAAATCATATCTTTTGTTGTTGGTTTTCCAACAACTCCGTTCGACCCTTCTCCTAAAGATGCTTCTTCAAGCTCATTTGTGGCATAAATTGTCATTTTCTTCTCCGTCCCTTTATCCCAACAATCTAGCTTCTATTCTTTTGTTCCGGATGCATTGTGATGTTGCTCTCTTCACTCTTCATCTCAAATTGTGAAGATCATGTTCTTTCTTTTGCTTCTCCATTCAACCGGCGTGTCGTGTCCTTCATTCTAGTTCTCTCATCTTATCAAGCTTTATCCCCTTCTCAACCGGAGTGCTGTCTGAAGTCTTTCTTACCCCTTGTGCCATTCTTTCAATAGTTCTGGAGGAAGTGTGTTGTTGTTTTCGTCAAGTATCATCTAATCTTCCCAAATTCAAGTTCAATTCCGTCCATTTGCAGTCGGAGTGCTGCCCAAATTATATCATTCTTTTTTGTTCTCTATATTGTTTTAACCAGAGTGTTGTGTCTATCATTCCTCTTCTAACCGGACTCTCATCGTAGTGCTTTGATTTTGCCAAGTTCATATTATTGCCTTCCATTTCCAACCGAGGTGTTGTCGTAATTGATCTTTATATTTTCCTTGTACATCTCGTTTCACCTAGAGTGCTTGCATGTACTTCTTGACCATTGCAACCCTTTTCTTATGCCTTTCAACCTACAAGGTTCTAGTAATGTTCCTTGTTCCTCTTTTCTAACAGAGTGTTTTCAATTTTGTTCATCTCCGTTGTATTGTTCTCTCGAAATGGTTTAACCTCTCAAGGTTCGTGGTTTCACTCATTTGTCAAAGAAGCAACTTAGTTTTACCTCTTCTCTTCCTCTTCTGTTTCTCTCTGGTGCCATCCTAGATCTCGGGACGAGATCCTCTTATAGTGGGGGAGTGTTGTAACGCCCCGAGACCGTTGCGCCAGGGGTATTCCAGTTTTTCGCTGTTGTTGCCTTGTCATTTTTTTGCGTGTTGCATTTTTTCCATGTCATCATCCGCATTGCATCATCATTTTTTCAAACTTGCATCCGTCCGGGTTTCCCCCGTTCCTTTCGTTGTCCGTTCTGAGCCTAGATACACTCGCACGCACCCGCGGTACGTCTGAAATAGTATTTTATAAGTGGCCAGAAAAATGTTCTCGGAATAGGATGAAAGTTGGCATGTGGTGTTGTTTTAGTGTAGATAGGCCTCCTGCCAAGTTTCATCGCTTTCGGAGTCCTTTTGACGCCCCAACGGATAACTATAGCGGCAATAGTAGCCGGTCTTTCATCGGACGTTTCGGTCTCCGAAACTGCTGTCGGGCATCTCTCTTCTCTCTCTTTTCTGAGCCCATCTAACCCCTCACCTTCGTTGACCGTTCCGAGACCAACCGGGTTATCGTTTCCCTCTTGTCAAACCACCTACTCCCTCTTTGCAGAGTGCATCGACCCCTCGCCCATGTCCGAAACTGTCCCGAACCCGACCCGCTCTTTCATTACCAACGGGTCCGGATCATCCCCAAACATCTACAAAACATCGACGTTTTCTTATTTGGACTACCTAGCCTATATTTTCTTGACCGTCCGATTTTGATCGAAGGGATGAGATAGCCCCTAATCTAACCCACTCACTATTTAAACTAGACCAACCCTAGATCCTAGGCAGTTTGTCCCATCCATCAAATCCTCCCAGCCGCCGCCGCCAGTCCTCTTCCACCTCGGGATTGCCCCGATCCAAACCCATCAATCATCCATAGCTTTCAGATCCGCTGACATGATAACTAAATAACCGTAGCTCGGTTTTAAATAATCTTTATATATAATGGGGTATAAAAATGCCTAGTTTAACATGGTGACATTATTTTGCATGTTAAACAACTCTAAAATATGGTTTAGGGCAGAACAATACCAAATCCATAACTTGCATATGAGGATTTTACAGGAACTGTTGTTTGTTGTTCCGGCCTCATTAAACTTGTCTAGATAGGTAGTTTTCATTTGCTTCACCTCTTGCCATGTTAATCAACATTTAATATTGTTGGGTACATAAACGAGATCGAACTAAATAACTTGTATGTGGTGTTCCGTCAATATGCAACTCGTTGCATATTGATCTCCACTTAACTTGTAGTATAGTTTGTGCACTTTGCCATGCCATGCCTCATTAAACCGGACATGCATCATACTTGGTTGTGTTTCATGCCATGTTCATGTGTTTGTTGTTTACTATGTTGTTTGCTTCTTTCCGGGTTACTTCTCTAGTTATCTTCGGTTCCATTCCGGAGTTGTGAGGATTCGTTCGACTACGTCCGTTTGTCTTCTTCATGGTCTCATTCTTCTTCCTTGCGGGATCTCAGGCAAGATGACCATACCCTCGAAGTCACTTCTATCTTTGCTTGCTAGTTGCTCGCTCTATTGCTATGCCGCGATACCTACCACTTGCTATATCATGCCTCCCATATTGCCATGTCAAGCCTCTAACCCTCCTTTTCCTAGCAAACCGTTGTTTGGCTATGTTACCAGTTTTGCTCAGCCCCTCTTATAGCGTTGCTAGTTGCAAGTGAGGATGAAGTTTGTTCCATGTTGGAATATGGATATGTTGGGATATCCTTATTATATCTTATTTACTTTAATGCATCTATATACTTGGTAAAGGGTGGAAGGCTCGGCCTTATGCCTGGTGTTTTGTTCCACTCTTGCCGCCCTAGTTTCCGTCATACCGGTGTTATGTTCCTTGATTTTGCATCCCTTACGTGGTTGGGTGTTATGGGAACCCCTTGACAGTTCGCTTTGAATAAAACTCCCCTAGCAAGGCCCAACCTTGGTTTTACATTTGCCTAACAACCTATACTTTTCCCTTGGAAGTAATTAACCCGAGGGTCATCTTGTTTTAACCCCCCCGGGCCAGTGCTTCTCTAAGTGTTGGTCCGAACTAGAGCACCATGCGGGACCGTCCCTTGGCAACTTGGGTTATGTTCGTACCTGTACGATTAGCTTATCCAGTGTTGCCCTGAGAATGAGATATGTGCAGCTCCTATCGGGATGTCGATGCATCGAGTGGTCTTGCTGGTCTTGTTTTACCATTGTCGAAATTTCTTGTAACCGGGATTCCGAGACTGATCGGGTCTTCCCGGGAGAAGGAATATCCTTCGTTGACCGTGAGAGCTTGTAATGGGCTAAGTTGGGACACCCCTGTAGGGTTTTGAACTTTTGAAAGTCGTGCCTGCGGTTATGGGCAGATGGGAATTTGTTAGTGTCCGGTTGTAGAGAACTTGACACTTAACTTAATTAAAATGAGTCAACCGCATGCGTAGCCGTGATGGTCTCTTTCCGGTGGAGTCCGGGAAGTGAACACGGTTCTTGGGTTATGGTTGTACGTAAGTAGTTTCAGGATCACTTCTTGATCATTTCTAGCTTCATGACCATTGCATTGCAGCTCTTCTCGCTCTCATTTGCGTATGTTAGCCACCATATATGCTAGTACTTGCTGCAGCTCCACCTCACTACCCTTTCCTACCCATAAGCTTAAATAGTCTTGATCTCGCGGGTGTGAGATTGTCGAGTCCTCGTGACTCACAGATACTTCCAAACAGTTGCAGGTGCCGACGATACCAGTGCAGGTGATGCAACCGAGCTCAAGTGGGAGCTCGATGAAGATCTTGATCGTTGCTTTGTTTCTTTTTCGGTTGATCGGTAGTGGAGCCCAGTTGGGACGATCAGGGATCTAGAATTTGGGGTTTTCTTCTTTTATTTTGGTTCCGTAGTCGGACCTTGATTGTATTCTGGGTGATGTATGTTTAACTTGTATTTGTGTGAAGTGGCGATTGTAAGCCAACTCTTTATCCCTTTCTTATTCAGTACATGGGATGTGTAAAGATTACCCCTCTTGCGACATTCCTACCATCCGGCTATGCCTCTAAGTCGTGCCCCGACACGTGGGAGATATAGTCGCATTGTGGGTGTTACAAGTTGGTAATCAGAGCCTTCCCCGACTTAGGAGCCCCCTGCTTGATCGAATCGCTGACGTTGTTGAGTCTAGAACAAAATGTTTTGAGTCTTAGGATTATATATATCGGAGAGTAGGATTCTTTTTACTCCTTAGTCCCTTCGTCGCTCTGGTGAGGCCTCCTTACGTAGAGTTTTGACTCTTCTCTCCTCAAATTTCACTAAAAAAATTAGGATCACGCGCGTATCTTGGAATCGTTCCGATGTTTTTGTGACAAGAACATTGTTCTTGGTGCCTCCTGACATTTAGGGGTTGTGGTAGTGTCCCGGGGAGTTGAGCTCTGAGGTGTTGCCGTCACAATTTTATTGTTGAAGTTCTGGAATACCTGAGTTTGCCGACGTCGAAAATCTCTTTTATGCAGTTGTTGGTGAGATAACCTCGACGCCACCCAGTACTGGGGCGGGAGTTCGGGAGTATTGCCATAACTCGTATAACGGATGCTTTTTGAAGGTTGAGGTAAATGATTTCCGAAGGTTTCTTGGTTATGTGTTGACGGATGGATACAGCTGGATGTAGGATTTGCTAGTTTTGGGTGAGATATTATGCTTACCATGTATCCCCAACACCTGATTGCATAATCAGAAAGTTTCGGGATTTTATAAGTGGGAATTCAAGTATCACGTAGGATATCTTTCCAACGGACACATGATATGATATGGGCTCTATCATATGTTTGTTCTGGCTTATTTTGCAAGCCAATCCATTGTTTTGTTTTGGAGTTGTGGTATTCGAGTTGCTTCGAAGTCAAGTGTTGAATCCATACCTTTTCCTAAGCGGTGTTCTCACATTTCTTTGTGAATACTAATCCTTCATGATAATCGAGATTGTCATGTCAATCCTTTTCAAACGGCGTGTTTCTCTTCAAGTGGATCCGATCATTTTCGACATCCGCAAGAGAAGACAACTTGAAAACAAAGACAACTTGAAAAGTCTTCTCTCAGGTATCCGCAAGAGGCGTGTCTTCTCAACGGTGTTTGTTTCATCCGTCCCCAAGTTGTCTTTGTTTTCCCTCCCACCCACCCTTTTTCTTCAAGGATTCGCATTTCTTAATCAAGTATCCTTTTATGGATGTGAAGTCTCTCCATTCTTTTCCGTCAATGTCCTTATCCGGTGATTCTCACGAAGATACTAACGGAGCTTCAAGTTAATCATTCTTCGTTCTTTTCCTTCTCCGGTGGATTCAAGTCTAGCCTTGTCGATCATATCCCTTTACTCGTTTCAAATGCTTTCTCATGCCGGTGCACTTCGTAATTTTTCACTTCTTATTATTCATTTGTGCTGGAGTGCTGAAGATATCTCAAAAGGCTCGTCTTTCCATTCAAGATCCGTTCAACCTGTGTATCTTTTGAGTGGGCCCTAACCCACAGGTCTTTTCCTAGGATCTTTCCTGACTCTTCTAATCTTTCTTGGAGATATCCTCAAATTCTTCTCCAAGTTTATGTAAGAATGAATTATCATCAGTCATATGTCTTTCCCCAAGATCTTTCAAATTCTTTTCATTGTTGATTCAACCTTTATATTCTTCATTATTCCGGAGTGTCTCAATAATTCATGATGGTGTTTCTCGTCATCATTCTCGGATTTTGAAGACCGAAGAAGAGTTTTTCCTCCCAATCTTACCCGCTCTCTCAAGACTCGTGGTTCTAGCTTCATGCCATCCTCTCATAATTGTTTGCAATTGTGAGAATTATTTTCATCCTTCCGGAGCAATTCATGAGTCTTTTCAGTTTGATTCTTCGAACGGCATCATTTCGGGTTTATTCATTCTCAGCTTTCAGCTCTCATTCTCAAAATCTTACCGGTGCATCGCTCAAGTATTCTCTAGTCAGTTCATGATCTCTTCGTTTCACGTGTATCTGAAATCCCTCAAGTATCTTCATTCATTTTTCCAATTCTACCCGGTGACTTGTCCTTTCCTACCTTCTTTTCTAATTCTTACGGTGGTTCGTTCAAGAGTTCTCTTCCTTGATTATCATATTAATTTATTCGTTCTTTCCAAATCCTACCGGTGGATCGTTGAAGAACTCCTCAAGTTTTGCACTATATCTATCTTAATCCTTTCTACGAGAATAAGTAGTATGTCAAATCCATTGCTTGTCATCAATCTAAATTGATGAAGGATAAGCATAGTGTAATTCTTATTCTTGTTTCATCGAGTAAATTCAATTCCTTATTTCGGAGGCTCATCAAGTTCTCGGTTTAAATTGTTTCATCTTTTTCTTTTCCCGGAGTTCCAAGCTCTCGTCATCACGAAGATCCATCTAAATCATTGCAAGGCTTCACCTTGTGTTTTCAACATCTCTTTCTTTGATCATCCTTTTATTACCGGAGTTCTTCATGGAGGCACTACATGATGGTTCAGCAAGGATTTAATTCCTTCTCGAAGTGCTCATCAAGATTCTTTTCAGAGGAGATCAAGTATTCTTCATCTTGCATTCTGTAGTGCAATTCTTTCTACCTTATGTTTTGAGATGGTGTTATGTCATTCTTGATAATTTTCCCTTCGTGTTTCATGATTCTCAAGTTCTCAGGAATGAGATATCTTAAATACATCAATCTCTTCATTAGAGTTATCTTGGTATAGATTTCACCTAAAGCCTTCCATTGGGTATGTTGCTTATCTATGATCCAATTTCCGCTTCTCATCTCGATGAAGGAGTTTTCATCTCCTTGTTAATCTCAATCCAACTGATTCATTTTCGTTAGTGGCTGGTTTTCACCTCATAATTTGGGGATGTTTTCCTTAAGACCATTGGAAATCATATCTTTTGTTGTTGGTTTTCCAACAACTCCGTTCGACCCTTCTCCTAAAGATGCTTCTTCAAGCTCATTTGTGGCATAAATTGTCATTTTCTTCTCCGTCCCTTTATCCCAACAATCTAGCTTCTATTCTTTTGTTCCGGATGCATTGTGATGTTGCTCTCTTCACTCTTCATCTCAAATTGTGAAGATCATGTTCTTTCTTTTGCTTCTCCATTCAACCGGCGTGTCGTGTCCTTCATTCTAGTTCTCTCATCTTATCAAGCTTTATCCCCTTCTCAACCGGAGTGCTGTCTGAAGTCTTTCTTACCCCTTGTGCCATTCTTTCAATAGTTCTGGAGGAAGTGTGTTGTTGTTTTCGTCAAGTATCATCTAATCTTCCCAAATTCAAGTTCAATTCCGTCCATTTGCAGTCGGAGTGCTGCCCAAATTATATCATTCTTTTTTGTTCTCTATATTGTTTTAACCGGAGTGTTGTGTCTATCATTCCTCTTCTAACCGGACTCTCATCCTAGTGCTTTGATTTTGCCAAGTTCATATTATTGCCTTCCATTTCCAACCGAGGTGTTGTCGTAATTGATCTTTATATTTTCCTTGTACATCTCGTTTCAGCTAGAGTGCTTGCATGTACTTCTTGACCATTGCAACCCTTTTCTTATGTCTTTTAACCTACAAGGTTCTAGTAATGTTCCTTGTTCCTCTTTTCTAACAGAGTGTTTTCAATTTTGTTCATCTCCGTTGTATTCTTTTCTCGAAATGGTTTAACCTCTCAAGGTTCGTGGTTTCACTCATTTGTCAAAGAAGCAACTTAGTTTTACCTCTTCTCTTCCTCTTCTGTTTCTCTCTGGTGCCATCCTAGATCTCGGGACGAGATCCTCTTATAGTGGGGGAGTGTTGTAACGCCCCGAGACCGTTGCGCCAGGGGTATTCCAGTTTTTCGCTGTTGTTGCCTTGTCATTTTTTTGCGTGTTGCATTTTTTCCATGTCATCATCCGCATTGCATCATCATTTTTTCAAACTTGCATCCGTCCGGGTTTCCCCCGTTCCTTTCGTTGTCCGTTCTGAGCCTAGACACACTCGCACGCACCCGCGGTACGTCTGAAATAGTATTTTATAAGTGGCCATAAAAATGTTCTCGGAATAGGATGAAAGTTGGCATGTGGTGTTGTTTTAGTGTAGATAGGCCTCCTGCCAAGTTTCATCGCTTTCGGAGTCCTTTTGATGCCCCAACGGATAACTATAGCGGCAATAGTAGCCGGTCTTTCATCGGACGTTTCGGTCTCCGAAACTGCTGTCGGGCATCTCTCTTTTCTCTCTTTTCTGAGCCCATCTAACCCCTCACCTTCGTTGACCGTTCCGAGACCAACCGGGTTATCGTTTCCCTCTTGTCAAACCACCTACTCCCTCTTTGTAGAGTGCATCGACCCCTCGCCCATGTCCGAAACTGTCCCGAACCCGACCCGCTCTTTCATTACCAACGGGTCCAGATCATCCCCAAACATCTACAAAACATCGACGTTTTCTTATTTGGACTCCCTAGCCTATATTTTCTTGACCGTCCGATTTTGATCGAAGGGACGAGATAGCCCCTAATCTAACCCACTCACTATTTAAACTAGACCAACCCTAGATCCTAGGCAGTTTGTCCCATCCATCAAATCCTCCCAGCCGCCGCCGCCAGTCCTCTTCCACCTCAGGATTGCCCCGATCCAAACCCATCAATCATCCATAGCTTTCAGATCCGCTGCCATTAACCTTCTCCTAGTCGTCCGAGCTAGCCACCCGGCGCTCAGCGCCGCCTCCCTCTTCTGCTCGAGCACGCCTGCTCGAGGAGCGGCCCCCGCTCACTCTTGGATCAATCCCCGTGCCCTGGATCCCTACCTCGAGCACCTCTGTGGAGCCAAACCCTGAGCGCATCGCCTCTACACCCGTCGCCGCCGGCCTGCTACCTCCACCGCCCAGAGCTGTGCCTCTGTCAGCTCGCCATCTCCTTCCTAGAGCCCCGCGCCGAGCTCCTCGTTCACCGCCACCTTCAACCAACACCGCTGCAGCCGCTCCTTGATGCCCGCGAAACCGCTTGCATAGGCCACAACCAAACCCGCCGCTTCCCGCGCTTGCCAGACCCCCTCTGCCGCACAGAGCTCCTTCCTATAGCTCCTCCTCGTCGTCCCAGCAGCAGCACCGAACCACCGGAGAGCAGCAGCGGCTCCCTTCTCCCTGACCGCGGATGTGGCACGACCGTTGCCGGCAAACCTAGCAGCAATGTCGTCGTTCCATCCCCTGCAACTCCCGTCAGTAGTCACGTTCTTTCTCTGATGCCTCATCCCCGTCGGATTTGCTCGAGCTCGACACCCCTGCGCCTCAAGTCCCTTCCGCCGGAGCAGCCACTCTCCAGGTCAACCCGCTCCTTGCCATCTCCCTCCTCTCGCTTTCTCTACTTCCTCTGGATGCCTCTCACCTCTCGGCCTCTCTCTCTGTTCAAGCAGGAGCAGTCTCGCCTCCCAGCTCGCCATCGCCGGGAACGGATCCCTTCGTCCCGGATCCGTCCTGATCCAGCCGCCTCCAGCCGTCCCCGTCGCCAAGCGCCGTCGACGACCTCCATCTTCCTGCTTCGCGCCGAGAGCCGCGCCCCTGCTTCGCCTTGAACAGCTGCAGCGCCGCACGCCTCCTCCACGCACGGGTGCGTGTGAGCACATGCACAGCCCAGCTCCCTTGCTCGATCCGGTGCTTTGTTGACCGCGAGCATCGGCTGGGTCATAGCCGCGCTAGGGCCCAGTGGCCTCCCCTCCAACTCATGGGCCAAGCCCATGGTGATACCCCCCTTCAGCCCCTTGTGCTCTGTCGGGCCAGAAGTTTTGGCCCGTTTCAAGTTTTTTTCCACAGAATGAATTTCCTATTATCCAGGATTTAACTGTTTTGTAGAAAACCCCCTAAACTTCATGCATATCATATCTCACAAACCATGCATCGGATCTAAATAATTTATATATGTAACTTGACTAGAATTTCATCTAGTTTCATAATATCCAACTTTCATGCATGTTTGACATATTTAGAATGTTTTTTGTTTAATTTTGCTCATATGCCATGTTAAAATGATTTATTTCATAACTAAATGACCATACCTCGGTTTTAAATAATCTTTATATATAAATGGGTTAGAAAAATGCCTAGTTTAACATGGTGACATTATGTTGCATGTTAAACAACTCTAAAATATGGTTTAGGGCAGAACAGTACCAAATCCATAAATTGCATATGAGGATTTTACAGGAATTGTTGTTTGTTGTTCCGGCCTCATTAAACTTGTCTAGATAGGTAGTTTTCATTTGCTTCACCTCTTGCCATGTTAATCAACATTTAATATTGTTGGGTACATAAACGAGATCGAACTAAATAACTTGTATGTGGTGTTCCGTCAATATGCAACTCGTTGCATATTGATCTCCACTTAACTTGTAGTATAGTTTGTGCACTTTGCCATGCCATGCCTCATTAAACCGGACATGCATCATACTTGGTTGTGTTTCATGCCATGTTCATGTGTTTGTTGTTTACTATGTTGTTTGCTTCTTTCCGGGTTACTTCTCTAGTTAGCTTCGGTTCCGTTCCGGAGTTGTGAGGATTCGTTCGACTACGTCCGTTTGTCTTCTTCATGGTCTCATTCTTCTTCCTTGCGGGATCTCAGGCAAGATGACCATACCCTCGAAGTCACTTCTATCTTTGCTTGCTAGTTGCTCGCTCTATTGCTATGCCACGATACCTACCACTTGCTATATCATGCCTCCCATATTGCCATGTCAAGCCTCTAACCCTCCTTTTCCTAGCAAACCGTTGTTTGGCTATGTTACCAGTTTTGCTCAGCCCCTCTTATAGCGTTGCTAGTTGCAAGTGAGGATGAAGTTTGTTCCATGTTGGAATATGGATATGTTGGGATATCCTTATTATATCTTATTTACTTTAATGCATCTATATACTTGGTAAAGGGTGGAAGGCTCGACCTTATGCCTGGTGTTTTTTACGCTCTTGCCGCCCTAGTTTCCGTCATACCGGTGTTATGTTCCTTGATTTTGCGTCCATTACGTGGTTGGGTGTTATGGGAACCCCTTGACAGTTTGCTTTTAATAAACTCCTCCAGCAAGGCCCAACCTTGGTTTTACATTTGCCTAACAACCTACAATTTTTCCTTGGGGTAATTAACCCGAGGGTCATCTTATTTTAACCCCCCGGGCCAGTGCTTCTCTAAGTGTTGGTCTGAACTAGAGCACCATGCGGGACCGTCCCTTGGCAACTTGGGTTATGTTGGTACCTGTACGCTTAGCTTATCCGGTGTTGCCCTGAGAACGAGATATGTGCAGCTCCTATCGGGATGTCGACGCATCGGGTGGTCTTGCTGGTCTTGTTTTACCATTGTCGACATGTCTTGTAACCTGGATTCCGAGACTGATCAGGTCTTCCTGGGACAAGGAATTTCCTTCGTTGACCGTGAGAGCTGGTGATGGGATAAGTTGGGACACCCCGGTAGGGTTGTGAACTTTCGAAAGCCGTGCCCGCGGTTATGGGCAGATGGGAATTTGTTAATGTCCGGTTGTAGAGAACTTGACACTTAACTTAATTAAAATGAGTCAACCGCGTGTGTAGCCGTGATGGTCTCTTTCCGGTGGAGTCCGGGAAGTGAACATGGTTCTTGGGTTATGGTTGTGCGTAAGTAGTTTCAGGATCACTTCTTGATCATTTCTAGCTTCACGACCATTGCATTGCATCTCTTCTCGCTCTCATTTGCGTATGTTAGTCATCATATATGCTTGTGCTTGCTGCAGCTCCAGCTCACTACCCTTTCCTACCCATAAGCTTAAATAGTCTTGATCTCGCGGGTGTGTATTTGCTAAGTCCTCATAATCACAGACACTTCCAAATAGTTGCAGGTGCCGATGATACCAGGTGACGCAACCGAGCTCAAGTGGGAGCTCAATGAAGATCTTGAGCATTGCTTTGTTTCTTTTTCGGTTGATCTGTAGTGGAGCATACTTGGGACGACCGGGGATCTAGCATTTGGGGTTGTCTTCTTTTATTTTCGTTCCGTAGTCGGACCATGATTGTATTCTGGGTGATGTATGTTTAACTTGTATTTGTGTGAAGTGGAGATTGTAAGCCAACTCTTTATCCCTTTCTTATTTAGTACATGGGATGTGTAAAGATTACCCCTCTTGCGACATGCCTACCATGCGGCTATGCCTCTAAGTCGTGCCCCGACACGTGGGAGATATAGTCGCATTGTGGGTGTTACACCTGGCCGCACCAGCTTCCTTGGAGAAGGCACCCCCCTTGCCTCCTATAAATAGTGGGGGAGAGATAGGGGCGGTACACACCAAATCCCAATCCCGATAGCAGCCATACCTCTCCCAAAACTCCATTTTCTCCTCCGCTTGGTTCCGACAACGTTTGCTGAAGCCCTTCCGGGATTGCACCACCACCATCTCCACCACGCCGTCATGCTGGTTGATATCCCATCTTCTTCTCCTCTCTTGGTTGTTGGATGAAGAAGGAGGAGACGGCATCGAGCCGCACGTGTGCTGAAGTCGGAGGTGCCGTCCATTCGGCGCTGGATTGGATTGGATTGGTTCGTGATTGGATTGTGAAGAGTACGACTACATAAACAACGTTATATATGCTTGCGGTTTTGGTTTAGAAGGGTATGTAGACACACTCCTCTCTCTTAGCTATGCATCTCCTAGATTAGATCTTGGGTGTTTCTTTGAAGAGAGAGGGGGGAATTTCAGGGCCCTTGGAGGAGGGTTCCGAAACCAACCCTAACTCTTGTTTCCCCACACATACAGACTCTAAAAACAGCCTATAATCAAGTATTTCGAAATTACATGGACCTAGCCCAAAAATAAGGTGACACAGCACCTAGAATAGCCTCTAGACGAAATTTATGAACTGACATCTTATATATTTCGTCCAAGGCTTCATGCACTCATTATGGTGGATTCAAAGTTCTGGAATCATCACTTGTAACTCAATTCTTGTTCCCCTTGCGCATGCCATCAACTCCATGCTTGAACTTTCTCCAAAGTTCATCTGTCTTGTCCAAGCTAGACCCTTCATTTGTAAGCAAAACAAACGTATCCAATTTAGGCAGCATCATATTCTCATGTACATTAGAATCGTTACCAAGAAATGAAAAAACCTGGTAATTCAATTAGCATGCGTGAGCTCTAGTAATTGGTCCAGTATGTATAGCAGCAGGGGCTGTGGGTGTAACAATGGTATTGTTTTTCTCATGATCATCCCCTTCTTGAAATGAAGTCATCCTCGATGGAAGCTCATCTTCCTCACCCAAATAAGGCTTCAAATCTGCAATGTTAAAAGTGGGACTAACCCCAAAATCTGCAGGCAGCTCAAGTTTATATGCATTATGATTTATTTTCTCTAACACCTTAAAAGGACCATCAGCACACGGCATTATCTTTGATTTGCGCAAATTAGGAAATCTGTCCTGACGCAAATGTAACCAAACAAGATCGCCAGGTGCAAACACAACATGTTTTCTACCCTTATCTCCAACAAGTTTATATTTAGCATTCATATGCTCAATGTTTTCCTTAGTTAACTCATGCATTTTAAAATCAATTCAGCATGTTCTTTAGCATCAAAATTAACCTTCTCCGAAGATGGAAGAGGCAACAAATCAATAGGTGCACGAGGTAGGAAACCATACACAATTTCAAAAGGGCACATCTTAGTAGTAGAATGCAATGAACGATTATAAGAAAATTCAATATGAGGCAAGCATTATTCTCACATTTTCTTATTATTCTTCAAAACAACCCTAATCATAGTTGACAATGTTGTATTGACTACTTCAGTTTGTCCATCAGTTTGGGGTGACAAGTAGTACTAAAAAGCAGTTTAGTCCCCAACTTAGCCCATAAACATCTCCAAAAGTGGCTAAGGAATTTAGTATCACAATATGAAACAATATTATTTGGCACACCATGCAAGCGAATAATTTCACAAAAGAACAAATCAGCAACATTAACAGCATCACCGCTTTTATGACATGGTATAAAGTGTGCCATTTTCGAGAATCTATCCATGACAACAAATATGCTATCCCTCCCCTTCTTTGTTCGAGGTAAACCTAAAACAAAATCCATAGATATATCCTCCCAAGGAACACTAGGTACAGGCAAAGGCATATATAAACCATAAGGATTGAGTTGTGACTTAGCTTTTTGACATGTAGCGTGGCGAGCTACAAAATGCTCAACATCCCGTCTCATCTTTGGTCAAAAGAAATGTGTAACCATTACGTCCTCCGTCTTCTTCACGCCAAAGTGTCCCATTAATCCACCTCCATGCACCTCCTGCAACAATAAAAGATGAACGGAGCTAGCTGGAATGCATAGCTTGTTACCACGGAACACAAATCCATTATTAACGATGAACTTGTTCCATGTTCTTCCTTCTTTACAATTCTGCATTACATGTTTAAAATTAGCATCATGCACATATTGATATTTGATGGTCTCCAAACCAAATATTTTGAAGTCAAGTTGTGAAAGCATAGTATAGCGACGAGACAATGCATCACCAATAACATTTTCTTTACCCTTCTTGTGTTTAATGACATAAGGGAAAGTCTTAATGAATTCAACCCATTTAGCATGTCTACAATTCAGTTTAGCTTGACTTTTCAAATGTTTCAGGGATTCATGATCAAAATGTATAACAAATTCTTTGGGCCATAAATAATGTTGCCATGTCTCTAAATTCGGAACAAGAGCATATAATTCTATATCGTAAGTACAATAATTCAGACAAGGCCCACTCAATTTTTCAGAAAAATATGCAACAGGTTTGCCATCTTGTAATAACACACCTCCTAATCCAATTCCACTAGCATCGCATTCAAGCTCAAAAGTCTTTGTAACATCCCAAAATTCTAAATTTTGGAATGTTATAATAAATAGATAGATTTGATTGATTGTTTGATTGATTAACTGAAAGTGAGTAAATTTGAAACTTTTGAAAGTTAAATGAGAGGGAATAAAAGGACTTTCCCAAACTTTCATATTTGCTTTCTGATCTCCATGAATTCAAATTCTTTTCAAACACAAAACCCTTGAGCGAAGATGATATGACTTCTTCCATTTAAATTAAATGAAAGGGTATTTGAAAATAATTGGATTTCATTTGGAAATATTTCAATTCATAAACTTCATGCAGCTCAATGATTTTCGTGAGAGAAGAAAAAATGACTTCTTCAAATTATATGAAATATGAGTTGGGAGTTTCAAAGAATTAAATTCAAAGTTCTTTGAATTTATTTTTCAATTTGGAGTTATTTGAGTTTTATTCAAAATATTTTTCTCCAAAAATAAAATATATAGAAATTAGGGTAACATGATTCCCTACATTAGAAAATTGGAGAAAAATTAATTTGAAATCATTTTGGTATTTTTAAAATGATTTTTGTTGAATTTTAATAGACCAGTAGCACTCTTTGAATTATCTGAATTTGTGTGAATTTTATTTAATGCTAGGAAAATGTTCATGTCATAGAAAATAATTTTCTGAAAATTTTGATATATTATATGCCTATACGAAATTTTTATTTATTTTGTTTTATTTATGTTTCTCTTGTCTGGAAAAATCTTTAAAAAAAACCCTTTCCCCGACTGGGCCGGCCCAGCCAACCGGCCAGGCCAAGGCCCAGCTCCGCGCCGCCTTCCCCGTCGTGGCCGACCGGGACTCCATCGGAGGCCGGCGCCGACACGGCTCCGGCCGGCCCCTCGCCCACGCCACGGAGCCGCCCCGCCTCCTTAAATAGCGTGGCACCCGGGCGCCGCCTCTCTCCCCTCGTTCGCCGCGCCCCGCCGCATCCCGCCGGATCTGCGCCGCCGCCTCGTCGCTGCATCGCCGCCTCGCCGCTGCTACCGCTGCACGCCGCCTCGCCGCTGCTGCCGCTGCACGCCGCCACCGCCACCGTATTCGCCGCCTGCAGTCGCGCCCGGAGGCACCGCCGTTCGCCCCTCGCCTCGCAGCCGGAGTCCACCGGAGCAGTCGCCGCCGGCGATCTCTGCTCCGCCATCGACCCCCGCCACTGTCGGGATCTCGCCGGATCTCGGCGGTTCGCAAACCACCGAACCGGTAAAACCACTGCCTGGTTCACCCCGGGTTTTTTCGTTGTTATGTTTTGTTTTCGTTTTTTTTTCTTAAAAAAAAAAACGATCTGGTTTTCTTTTCAGATCTAGTTAGTTAGTACACGTTTTCTGTTTAGTAGTTCTTAGCGAATGTATTCGTTCCCTAGTACTATTCAGCGAACGTTCTTAGTTTAGATTCTGTTTCGTGGCCAGGGACCTAGGAGTAATTATTTATTTTACAAATTAGCCCCTAATCTTCAAACTATCACTACTTTTTGCTCGTTAGTCCAAATTCAACGAAACCAACGCCCACTTCTTCGTTATGATCTCCTCTATCCAGTAATCCGACTCAAACATGTTTTTGAAAATTTTAAAATTTTAATTAGATCAGATTTGAATTCAAACTTCATTTGATCATAACTTGAGTTTCGTAGCTCCGTTTGAGTTGATTCTTTTTGCAAATCGAAGTGCTTGACCTAAACATTCTAATAAGGCCAAATTCATATAATTTTGGTACTGTTAGAAATTGTTTTATGTTGCAAGAGTTATTTGCTTGGTTTCGATGATTTCCGATTTACTTTCTTCGTTCTTCCCGATCTTTTGAGTGATTGCTTATGTGTGGTTACTATTGCTTGCTTACGATAGATTGACCGGAGTGTGAGGAGTAGAGCTATCAAGAGTTTTGAGTGAGAATCATCTTCATCAACATTGCAGGCAAGTTCACACTTTGATCATACCTTTTCTACAACCCATGTTTTATTGCATTAGATTAATCCTCTCACATTGCATGATTAGGATCTAATTAAATTGTGGGATGGGAAGTAGATGAGGTAGTACATATTACCTGTATTATTATGAAACCTTTGGGAGTTGCTTCTACGCTTGCTTATTATGCCATGCTATGCTAGTAGACGTGGATTGGGTGAGTGATATCCATGACAGATGTGAGATTGATAATTTAATGGTTTACCTAAGGTGGCAACTTAAACACACATCTGGGTGGATTGAGGCACCTGATGTCTATCAGGACTTGCCTGTTTTTATTTCGGACCGCCACCCAGGCTCAAAGGGATCATGAGATTATTCATACTAGAAACTTCCGTGTGCAGCCACAAGCCATTATGGGCTCTGGCATAGTTGATTAAGTCGTGCGAACTCTTATGGGTAGACTAGCAGATGTAGGGGAAAGTAGGTGTACCGGTCTACCCACATGCAAGGTGCTAGCGCTTCTGAAAGACTATGTCTCGGTCATCCGTCTTCTCAAACACCCTACAGTGCGAGAAACCAAACGGAGGCGATCGAGTCTTGTGGGGAAAAGTGCGCAAACCTCTGCAGAGTGTATAAACTAATCATGATTAGCCGTGTCCCCGGTTATGGACATCTTGAGTATCTAGTTCTTGGATTATCCTGTTGATCTCATCACGTTACTTTAAATGAATATTGTTGGGTTTTAATGATGATGCTTAATTGGGATTGAGAATGCTGTCAACCATTCTCAATGTTCAACAACCACCATGATAGTTAATTAAAATGTATTCCTTTGTAGTAGGGAAAAATTGGCTTTACGCAAAAACCTTATAACCATAGAGCTTTTCCACCAGCCAAATATGCATGTAGTGATAGCCATTGTTCATCATTCTCTATGGTGTGAATTTGCCAGTACATTCAATGTACTGACCCATTTCGGGCTGCAACGTCTCATGTTGCAGGTTTCTTACGACGAGTAAGTGATACGTTAGGGTTACGATTTCTACACTCAACTTTGCCGTTGGTGTTGATGGGAATCCACAACCTTGTTGCTTCCGCTATATGGATTGAGGTAATAGTATTTATGTTACTTTATACATGTGATTTACCTCTGTTATAAATCCTTCGAGTACTGTGTGTGTCAGCATACCGATCCAGGGATGACACTTAAGCACAGAGACTTGATCCATTCGGGTCAGGTCGCTACAAGATGGTATCAGAGCACATGTTGATTGTAGGACGTGACCCTAGAAATTGGCAAGCCCATAGCAAAGATTTTTCTCTACGACTTTCCCTTTCAAAAAGATCTTTTACCTCTCTTCTCTTCTGAGCTTATTCAAATATTCCCTTTAGTGAGACCATACCCCTTTTCCCCTTTTTGACCACACAAAGATTCGACTGATGAGACCACTCCAAGATGTACAAGATATCGGACAACCGAGACCACTTCGGAATGAAGAGTATTTTTCGTGCATCTGAATAATGGAAACTACAACGGTTGAAGACCGAAGACAAGTAGAATTTGAAGGCTCTGAAGAATCCCCAGATTTATATGACCTAGGAAGGCTACCCTTATGGAACTTGGCAGACTATGGAAGTTGTCAATACCCGAGATCAAGGTGTATTGAAGAAAGACCGGAGCATGTAGAGTTAAGAACTCAAGGATTTGTCAAGGAAAACCCTAAGGCAGGAGATATCAACTATGGAGAGATAGCTCATGGAAATGACAAGAGAACAACCACAACTATCCATGAGGTTATGGCCCGCTTATGCTATTGTCACCATGCTGAGTTGATGCATTTCATCAGAATGGATTTGATGGAAGAAGGCTGATGGAGCACCTATCATAAGATGAAGTTTTAGCCCTAGCCGGTGTATCACTAGGATCAGGAGTGTTACATCAAGAAGTTAAGATGGACCTAAAAGAAGCATTAATTGATAAGAAAGCATTTCGTGAAGAACTTAAGACCAGAAGTTGAAAGCAGCCAAGCTAGAGAAGTAAAACCTTGAGATATAGGAGATTCGTCAGGAACTGAAGGACAGTAGGACCATGGTTCATGTGAAGGATGTTGAAACCAGAAGTTGGAATGCATCTCCAGAAATATTGAAGGACATCGTGAGAGACTTCACGTCAATAGAGATGATCTGGCAAAAGAGCTGGAGAAGGACAAGCATGATTAGAAGAAGCCATTGGAGGCTTGAACAAAACTGGAAGAGTTTGGCGATGTTGACCTTTAGAAGACCAAACCCCTGTTATATACCTACGTTAGATGCGACGTTTGTGAGCTGTCATTTGTTTGATGTTTTTCGACAGCCACAACAAAAAAAATCCGTCTTTTCAAAACTTCTGTTTGTGTTGTGTGTATCCCTTTCTATCTCTCTTATCTCACCCCAAAACGCATGGACCTAATAGAGGATGAATGGAGATGAGCTTGTATTTTCGGGACCGATGAGTCAATTGGAGACAGACCGATGGATTCAAAACATGGAGGATCATATGGAGAATAGCCCTATAGTTGGAAATGATATGACTCAGCATGCTCTTCTGTGCTTTGAAAGAGGTGCTGCTACTTGGTGGAGGATGTACCAAACCATCAATGGATGGCAAGGAGTAACCACTTGGAAAGAATTTAAGTTGACTTTGCTAAAGTCTCAGTTTGTGTCCCAGAAGTTGAAGCCTTATGGAAAGGATATGAAGAAAACTTGTGCATGCAAGCTTTGTGGAGAAATAGGACACAACCATAAAGAACACAAGTATGAATGCCCTAACTGTGAAGGAAGTCACCCAGCTGAAGAATGCCCAACTAGGCAGATCACTTGTTTCTTGTGTGAAGGGACTACCCACTACCCTGCTCAGTGTCACATTTACCCCTTGGTACAAAGAACCATCCAGCAGAAGGAAGAAGCAATGAAAGGAGCTCTTATGGAAAGTTTAGAAGAACCTGTGATGAAGAAAGAGGTGGAGGACACACCCAAAGAAGAGCCAATTAAACCCTGCACCAAGTCATGCTATTCATGTGGAGAAGAAGGACACATCTCCCAGAATTGTATGAATGGGAATCTAGTAGAATTCCCGACGGAGGAAGTAGATTATGACCCACAGGAAATAGAAGCCCTGGTTGGAATGGAAAAGTCCAGGAAGAGAAGTAGATTGGATCCCAGGAACAAACCAATTTCTACAAAGAAAGACCTGAGTCATATCACATGTTTCAGGTGCAAAAATTCAGGACACTACTTCAATGATTGCCCAAAAGGGAAGATAAGGACCCCAGGAGGCTATATAATCACAAGGAAACCTCGAAACTTGTCAGAAGTAATATGATTCCGTTGTAATGAAGCAGGGCACTTTGACAGAGATTGTCCGAAGGAGAAGGGGACTTGTGATAAATAGTTGAGTTTATAACAGAAGAAATATAGTAGTAGTAGTGAGAACATTTTCCTTCATATTGAGGTGTTGAGTTGAGGCATGTAATGGAGAAGCGAGAGATTGTAATCATTTGAGAATGAATAAAGTAGCATCGTTGGTACTGATATGGATTTTATGAGTTGTTACTCTATGAAGAAGAATTTTGACCATTTTGAGGATAAGAGAAATATGGTCTATGGAAGATTTGTGCATTTTAAGGGTGGTAGTACCCTGTAATGGATTTCGGACAAAATGAATACGAGTTTTGTCTTGATATGTGTGATGCCCCAAAAGTATGTAGGATGAAGTTGGAGACGTCAGTTGTTTGGACCAAATGTGATCAAGGAGTCAGAAGAGAATGTTAAGTTGATTCGAGATAGACTGAAGGTAGCTCAGTCCAGGCAGAAGAGTTATGCAGACTCAAAAACTCAAGGGGGTAGTATATGAAATTGGAGACAAGCATGTCTTCGTGTGTCCCCTCTACGAGGAGTTAAACGGATTGGAGTTAAGGTAAAGTTAGCCTCGAGATTTGTAGGACCATACCGAGTTTTGGAGCGTATGAGAGAAGTGGCCTACAAGTTTGAGTTACCCGAAGGACTGTCAGGAGTTCATGATGTGTTTCACGGTTCCCAGTTGAAGAAGTACCATGCAGAGATGGCCAATATTCCCGTGTAAGGATGCTTGACCGCGGAAAGGATAATGATGTTCCACGAAGTGGAATATGCACTCCATAAGTATAAGTTTATATCTCGGTATGTGGGATAACCCACGAGGATGAAGAGATGAATTACTATTGGATATAAAGGAGGTATGATGTCGGAAATATCGATCAATGGAAACTCCATGATGAGTCCGAGTAATCATGACCTAGTTTGGTGCCAATAGAAGGAAGAAGACAATACAATTGGATGGATTCTAAGTATGCTAGGAAGCTGGAAGTTGGATGTTGGAATAACGATAAGTTGCCCGATGATAAGATCAAGGACTACAAGTGATGAGGTGTGCCATAACCCACAGGCCCCAGGACCTGCCAAGAAGCAAGCACATTCTTGCTGAAGGAAAAACCTTGGAAGTGGATATACCTTTATCGACAGACGATTTTATAGGAGTTTACGCAAAACCTGAGAGTTGTGAAGGAATGATAGATGTTTGTCTGGCTTGCAGAATCAATGGATTACTCCGAACTTAGTTCATTGACAAGAGAAATTCTGCAATGCTTGTGAGGATGACCGAGTGTTAGAATGCGAGATTCACTAAAGCATATACAGGGTAATGATTTGGGTGCGGGATGGATTGATCACCATACCGACTTACTCTTATTATTCGCCTTGCTATATGGGATGGTAAATCTGAGTGACTTGCCTATAGTAGAGAGACGACGATATTAAACCTAGTTAAACCTTAGAATGGTATAAGAATTTTTCCCTTGTAGAAGGCAGCTTGGCCAACCGTAGGTTATACGCTGAGGATCAACCCAGACCCATTTCCTGCAGGAGAAACCATAAATTGTTGACCACCATGAGATATCGATAGTTGTTTAGTTTTGGTGCCAGACCCGTCAGCTAAGAAGACCCAATCTCGGAATAACCTTACCAAGAAGAAAGAACAGAAGAATTGAGGAAAAGGTTATGCCACTACCGAAAGAGCTAGAGAAGGAATTATACAGAAGATCTGAGAAGACGGCACTGTTAAGAATAAGGATGGCGTATATGAGTATTGATGGAAGAGTAACCATGTTTCTAAGGGTGGTAGCACCCCAGACCCCCTGTGATGATTGATGGAATTTGAGAAGACCCCAAACCCTAATCTTTTTCTTTCTAGCCTCTCCGAATCTCGAGGACGAGATTCCTTTTAAGGGTGGTAGGTTTGTAACATCCCAAAATTCTAAATTTTGGAATGTTATAATAAATAGATAGATTTGATTGATTGATTGACTGAAAGTGAGTGAATTTGAAACTTTTGAAAGTTAAATGAGAGGGAATAAAAGGACTTTCCCAAACTTTCATATTTGCTTTCTAATCTCCATGAATTCAAATTCTTTTCAAACACAAAACCCTTGAGCGAAGATGATATGACTTCTTCCATTTAAATTAAATGAAAGCGTATTTGAAAATAATTGGATTTCATTTGGAAATATTTCAATTCATAAACTTCATGCAGCTCAATGATTTTCGTGAGAGAAGATAAAATGACTTCTTCAAATTATATGAAATATGAGCTGGGAGTTTCAAAGAATTAAATTCAAAGTTCTTTGAATTTATTTTTCAATTTGGAGTTATTTGAGTTTTATTCAAATTATTTTTCTCCAAAAATAAAATATATGGAAATTAGGGTAACATGATTCCCTACATTAGAAAATTGGAGAAAAATTAATTTGAAATCATTTTGGTATTTTTAAAATGATTTTTGTTGAATTTTAATAGACCAGTAGCACTCTTTGAATTATCTGAATTTGTGTGAATTTTATTTAATGCTAGGAAAATGTTCATGTCGTAGAAAATAATTTTCTGAAAATTTTGATATATTATATGCCTATAGGAAATTTTTATTTATTTTGTTTTATTTATGTTTCTCTTGTTTGGAAAAATCTTAAAAAAAAACCCTTTCCCCGACTGCGCCGGCCCAGCCAACCGGCAGGCCAAGGCCCAGCTCCGCGCCGCCTTCCCCGTCGTGGCCGACCGGGACTCCACCGGAGTCCGATGCCGACACGGCTCCGGCCGGCCCCTCGCCCACGCCACGGAGCCGCCCCACCTCCTTAAATAGCGTGGCACCCGGGCGCCGCCTCTCTCCCCTCGTTCGCCGCGCCCCGCCGCATCCCGTCGGATCTGCGCCGCCGCCTCGTCGCTGCATCGCCGCCTCGCCGCTGCTACCGCTGCACGCCGCCTCGCCGCTGCTGCCGCTGCACATCGCCACCGCCACCGTCTTCGCCGCCTGTAGCCGCGCCCGGAGCCACAGACGTTCGCCCCTCGCCTCGCAGCCGGAGTCCACCGGAGCAGTCACCGCCGGCGATCTCTGCTCCGCCATCGACCCCCGTCATTGTCGGGATCTCGACGGATCTCGACGGTTCGCAAACCACCGAACCGGTAAAATCACTGCCTGGTTCACCCCGGTTTTTTTCGTTGTTATGTTTTCTTTTTGTTTTTTTTCTTCAAAGAAAAAACGATCTGGTTTTCTTTTTAGATCTAGTTAGTTAGTACACATTTTCTGTTTAATAGTTCTTAGCGAACGTATTCGTTCCCTAGTACTATTCAGCGAACGTTCTTAGTTTAGATTCTGTTTCGTGGCCAAGGACCTAGGAGTAATTATTTATTTTACAAATTAGCCCCTAATCTTCAAACTATCACAACTTTTTGCTCGTTAGTCCAAATTCAATGAAACCAATGCCCACTTCTTCGTTATGATCTCCTCTATCCAGTAATCCAACTCAAACATGTTTTTGAAAATTTTAAAATTTGAATTAGATCAGATTTGAATTCAAACTTCATTTGATCATAACTTGAGTTTCGTAGCTCCGTTTGAGTTGATTCTTTTTGCAAATCGAAGCGCTTGACCTAAACATTCTCATAAGGCCAAATTCATATAATTTTGGTACTGTTAGAAATTGTTTTATGTTGCAAGAGTTATTTGCTTGGTTTTGATGTTTTCCGATTTGTTTTCTTCGTTCTTCCCGATCTTTTGATTGATTGCTTATGTGTGGTTACTATTGCTTGCTTACGATAGATTGACCGGAGTGTGACGAGTAGAGCTATCAAGAGTTTTGAGTGCGAATCATCTTCATCAACATTGCAGGCAAGTTCACACTTTGATCATACCTTTTCTACAACCCATGTTTTATTACATTAGATCAATCCTCTCACATTGCATGATTAGGATCTAATTAAATTGTGGGATGGGAAGTAGATGAGGTAGCACCTATTACCTGTATTATTATGGAACCTTTGGGAGTTGCTTCTATGCTTGCTTATTATGCCATGCGATGCTAGTAGACGTGGATTGGGTGAGTGATATCCATGACAGATGTGAGATTGATAATTTAATGGTTTACCTAAGGTGGCAACTTAAACACACATCTGGGTGGATTGAGGCACCTGATGTCTATCAGGACTTGCCTATTTTTATTTCGGACCACCACCCAGGCTCAAAGGGATCATGAGATTATTCATACTAGAAACTTCCGTGTGCAGCCACAAGCCATTATGGGCTCTGGCATAGTTGATTAAGTCGTGCGAACTCTTATGGGTAGACTAGCAGATGTAGGGGAAAGTAGGTGTACCGGTCTACCCACATGTAAGGTGCTAGCGCTTCTGAAAGACTGTGTCTCAGTCATCCGTCTTCTCAAACACCCTGCAGTGCGAGAAACCAAACGGAGGCGATCGAGTCTTGTGGGGAAAAGTGCGCAAACCTCTGCAGAGTGTATAAACTAATCATGATTAGCCGTGTCCCCGGTTATGGACATCTTGAGTATCTAGTTCTTGGATTATCCTGTTGATCTCATCACATTACTTTAAATGAATATTGTTGGGTTTTAATGATGATGCTTAATTGGGATTGAGAATGCTGTCAACCATTCTCAATGTTCAACAACCACCATGATAGTTAATTAAAATGTATTCCTTTGTAGTAGGGAAAAGTTGGCTTTACGCAAAAACCTTATAACCATAGAGCTTTTCCACCAGCCAAATATGCATGTAGTGATAGCCATTGTTCATCATTCTCTATGGTGTGAATTTGCCAGTACATTCAATGTACTGAGCCGTTTCGGGCTGCAACGTCTCATGTTGCAGGTTTCTTACGACGAGTAAGTGATACGTTAGGGTTACGGTTTCTACACTCAACTTTGCCGTTGGTGTTGATGGGAATCCATAACCTTGTTGCTTCCGCTATATGGATTGAGGTAATAGTATTTACGTTACTTTATACATGTGATTTACCTCTGTTATAAATCCTTTGAGTACTGTGTGTGTCAGCATACCGATCCAGGGATGACACTTAAGCACAGAGACTTGATCCATTTGGGTCAGGTCGCTACAGTCTTATTAAAATCTAGAAGTTGGAGTAAAGGAGCATGTGTCAACTATCTTTCAATACCATGAAGGCTTCTTCCTATGCGGTACCCCAAACAAAAGGTACATCCTTCTTTGTAAGCTCATTGAGAGGTGCAACTATGGTGCTGAAATCTCTCACAAAATGCTTATAGAATCCAGCGAGGCCAAGAAAACTCATCACTTGTGTGACAGTTTTGGGCTGCGGCCAACTCTCAATAGCTTCAATCTTGGCTTTATCAACTTCAATTCCCTGTGAAGTAACAACATGGCCAAGAAAAGATACCCGGTCGGTGCAGAAGGTGCACTTCCCAAGGTTACCAAACAAACGTGCATCACATAGAGCAATAAAAACATCACATAAATGTTCCAATTGTTCCTCCAAAGATCTGCTATAAATCAGTATATCATCAAAATAGACTACCACAAATCATGCAATGAAAGCACGTAAAACTTCGTTCATTAATGTCATGAAAGTACTAGGTGCATTAGTTAACCCAAAAGGCATGACTAACCACTCATATAATCCAAACTTAGTTTTAAATGTTGTTTTCCATTCATCTCCCAATTTCATACGAATTTGATGGTATCCACTACCAAATCAACTTTGGAGAATATTGTAGAGCCACTCAATTCATCAAGCATGTCATCTAGCCTAGGAATAGGATGACGATAACGAATAGTAATATTATTAATGCCTCTACAATCAACACACATACGCGACGTACCATCCTTTTTTGGCACTAGTATAATAGGAACAGCACAAGGACTAAGAGATTCATGTATATATCCTTTGTCGAGCAGCTCCTGTACTTGACGCATAATCTCCTTCGTCTCCTCTTGATTGGTATGGTATGGCGCATGGTTAGGCAGCTAAGCACTGGCAATTAAGTCAATCTGATGCTCAATCCCATGAATAGGTGGTAATCCCAGTGGCACGTCTTGTGGAAAGAGGTCAGCGAACTCCTGCAAAATGTTAGTGATAGCAGGAGGCAAAGAGGAAGGAACATCCTCAAAAGAAAATAACACCTCTTTGCACACAAAAGCATATTAAACAGATTTGCTGAAATCTAGATCATCAATATCACATTTGGTGGCAACTAAACATGCACTTTTTGATTTAATTTTAGAAGCAACACTAGATGGTTTATTATTAGGCTTCATTTGCTGCTCAAATTATTTTGCCACAATTTGATTTTCACTCTTATGTTTCTTTTGTTTTGCTTTATTAGCTCTATTAATATCATCTTTCAAAATGGAATCAGGAGTCATAGGAAGCAAAGTAATATTTTTGTCCTTATGAACAAGAGTATACTGATTGTTTCTATCATGGTGTACAGAATTTTTATCAAATTGCCATGGTCTACCAAGTAATAAGGAACATTTTTGCATAGGTACCACATCACAATCAACATAATCAACATATGTAGACATGCTAAAATGCACACAAATAGTACGTGATACATTAACCTTGTCGCTGTTGTTGAACCATTGGATGTAGTAAGCATGTGGATGTGGTCTTGAGGTGAGAGATAGCTTCTCCACCATCTCCATGCTAGCCAAGTTTTTGCAGCTCCCTCCATCTATGATGATGCAAACAAAATATTCCTTCACAACTCCCTTTGTATGGAACAAATTATGCCTCTAATTTTTCTCAGCTTGTGTAACCTGCACACTCAAAACACGTTGAGCAACTAAACATTCATACCTGTCAGCATCTTCAGCAGCCATGTATTGCGTCTCATGATCAGAATCATCTCCACCATGTTCTTCACTTGTAATAAGAGCCAAGGTCTCCTCATCATAGTCACTAGCGGACTCATACCCACCATCCTCAGTAACAATCATCACACGCTTTGATGGGAATTGTCTCGCATAATGACCTCCACCCTTGCAACGATGACAAATAATATCATGTGTTTGCCCTATTGATGCCATGGATGAAGAAGAGCTCTGTGCAGGCCCAAAAGGTGCGCTCTTGGCAGATAGTGGTGGTTGTGCCTGCTTTCTTGTATCATGGTTGGCGGTGGCAGCTGACGGAGGCACCGGTGCTGCAGAACGTGTGGAAGTAGAGGATGCACACGGTGTCCATGATGAAGATCGACCTGCGGAAAAGTTAGTTCGCACCAATGCCTGTCGATCCTGCACTTCACATTCAGCTTTGCAAGCAAGATGGAATAAACATGTGATATTATTATATACCTTATACTCTAGAATGGTTTGAATCTTTTTATTTAATCCACCCATAAAACATGCAAGCATAGCTTCATTATCCTCAGCAATACCACACCGAATCATACCCATTTGTAATTCCTGATAATATTCTTCTACAGAATTTTTTTCCTTGTCTTAAACGCTGGAATTTTTAAAGTAATTCACGTTGATAATATGGTGGGACCCAACGAGTGCATATAGCAGTTTTCAAAGCAGCCCAAGTAGTTGGAATATTATTCTGATATAATCTACGATGTTCAGACCACCACACACAAGCAAAACTCTAGTGAAAGCACAAAGTGTAGCAGCAGCACATCTCTCCTCGGGATATTCTAAACAAGTAAAACGTTGTTCGGTTTCTAACACCGAAGTAAGATATATATATCAGGAACGTATCTACCCTCAAATGGTGGAATATTCAATTTCAGTTTAGGGAGATGGTCATGATCTCGTACCTGAGGGGGAGCCCTACCATTTCCATTATTTGCATGTGGACGACCTGGTGGTTGTGGTGCTGGTGGTTGCATGTACTTCTGATTTTGATCAACCTCATCCTCGTAATCTCCCACATAATCCTCCTCCTCCGCATCAGCAGCAGGTGACATAGAAGTATCAACAGCGGCACCAACAATTTGGCCAGGCTCAAGAGGAACACGCCTCGCTCGGCGGAGGGCTGTTTCGTGACGTGGAGGTAGTCGTCGTCGTTGTTGTTGTTATTGTTGTTGTTGTTGTTGTTGTTGTTGTGGCAAAGGTGCGGCAGGTGCAGCCGGTGGTGGTTGTGGAAGACGCACAAGCAGTTCATTAAATTTGTTATCGAGATTTGTTTCGAACGTGTTGTCAAAGCCAGTTATCTTATCCATGGCCTCTTCATAATTGTTCAGCACATCTTGCACCTGTCCAGTCATCATTTGCTGAAATTTATCATGCAAATCCTTATTCATCACGTTCTCCTAGTCAGTCTCATCGACTTGTGATCCTGCCATGGTTAGCAGCAATAGAAACACACAAGAATATGATCCTACAGACAACTAGAAAATGGTGGTGGTGGGTGTCACAAATCCAAATTCTTACTAGTTCTTACCCAGCAGCAGGCGGTGATCGGCAACCGATGCAGTCAAGACTCTCAAAGCTTGGATAGAGTGATTACTAGGGAGAGTCCAACAGACGACATAGATTTCTGTGGAGCTAGGAAGGCTTATAATATGGTAGCAAAAAGAGTAGCAATAATCAATTCAGAGATGCAAAGTTGAATAAACGCTCAGCAACGGTACTATGCTGGTCCTAGGCTAGACCATACTAGAGACACGAGCCTAGAACACGAACAAAATCAAGGCGTGGCACATAAACAAGGGAAAAGCACACTCTGGATATTTTTTTTTGCCCTGTTTTTTTGGCATTCTTTTTTTGCGCTCATCTTTTCTTGCCCTCCTCTTTCTTTTGCGAAAAATCACTATAATGGCGAGTATCTCAAAACTCTTCCCAGGTCAAACTGATAGGATGGGCACAGAATTTTTTTGACTAATTTTTTTCGGAAATTAGGGCAGCGATGACGAAAAATTGCGACAAAAATCACTATGATGGCACGTGGCTCAAAAGACTCAGAAAAGCCTATGAAATAGGATAGGGAAAAAATATTTTCGGTCGCCAAAATTTTGGCCTAAAAACTGCCCGGGGGTCTCCAGACTCTTTTTTTTCTCCGAAACCTACTCAGGCAAGGAAACACGAATCAGAAATTAGATGGATCTCGAAAAAAAACCTAATATGAAAGGAACTCGAATTGGTGGTGGATATATGGTGGTAGGTTATGGCAGCGGTGGTGGTATATGGATATGGATCGGTGGTGGTATATGGATACGGATTGTTGGTGGTATATGGATACGGATTCAGATCGGTGGCGGATAAGTGGTGGTGGTAGATGGCAGGGGCGATGATGATGGTGCGGTGGCGGCGTGACAACTTATGACTAGAACTCGAAACTCTAAAACCAGCAACTAGACACGATGATGCAACCGCAAATTCAACAAAGCAAAAACCCTAAAAAGATTATGCAAAGGCTCAGATTGGTTCAGATATGATGAACTTGATGAGGACATCCCCCTACTGCTACACATATTGGACCAATTACTAGAGCTCGCGCACGCCAATTAAATTATTAGGTACTTCCGTTTCTTGGTAATGATTCTAATGTTCATGAGAATATGATGCTGCCTAAATTGGGTACATTTGTTTTGCTTACAAATGGAGGGCCTGGCACGGATAAGAGGGATGAACACTGGAGCAAGACCAAGCATGGAGATGATGGCATGCGCAAGGGGATCAAGAATGGAGTTACAAGTGATGATTTCAGGACTTTGAAGCCACCATAAGGAGTGCATGAAGCCTTGGACGAAATATACAAGATGCCACTTCATAAATTTCGTCCATAGGCTATTCTTGGTGCTGTTTCACCTTATTATTGGGTCAGGCCCATGTATTTTCGAAATACTTAAGTATAGGCTGTTTTTAGAGTCCATATGTGTGGGGAAACAAGAGATAGGGTTGGTTTCGGACCCCTCCTCCAAGGGCCACGAAATTCCCCCCTCTTCCTCCATATATACTGCCCTTAGGGCGTCATTCAGACTTTGGGTTTTGTTTAGATTAAAGTTCACCATAGGTGCAACTTCGCGTACTTTGTTTGTGTTCAACAACCAGACAAAGGCGTCACAGAACCCCACCTTGATCAATAAAGCTTTCCTCTTATATTCGCAATATCCAGATTGCAATCTTAGTTTCTTGCTTGTTCTTTGTTTGCCTGTAGGAAACAGACCTTCGTGGTCAGGTTGATCATGCTCCGGCGTGGTCAAGAACCTCTTGGAGTTGGTTTAGCGATTGCTAAGGTGCGACGTCCTCGCACGTTCGAAGTCGGATCATCAAAGTCGACTTCCTCCAAAACGATAGCCACCATCTCATCGAAAGATGGGACACCTTTGCCTCTATCAACTGGTATCAGATTTCTAGGTTGCTCGGTGAGATTTTACAATTTTTCATAGTTTAGATCGAGTCTGTTATTCATACCTAAAGTCCACGAAAAAGCCAAAAAAATTAGGGTTAGTTCATCCTATACGAACCAATCTCAGCCTTTGCATAATATTTTTTGTATTTGCTTTGTTGAATTTGCGGTTGCGTCGTCGTGTCAAGTTGCTGGTCTTAGATTCTATTCCTTTAGAGTTTCGAGTTCTGTTCACAGGTTGTCATGTCGCCGCTGCCATATATCACCACCGCATCATCATCATCGTTGCTGCCATATACCACCACCGCACCAACTTCATCGCCGCTGCCATATACCACCACCAATCCGAGTCCATATACACCACCAAATATCAGTCGCCATCACGCCAACCCGAGTCCAACTGCAACATATATCCGCCACCAGTATGAGTTCCACTAGATTCATCTCCGCCACTAGTCCGAGATTCCACCAGACTCATCTCCGCCACCAGTCCTAGTCCGAGTCCAGTAATTGTTGCTTTATTTTCGATTTCCAGATCACGCGATACTTCGAGTCATGACAGAGTAGGACTCCCCATCTTTCGAGCCATCCGCAGAAGAAAAATAGTTCAAAACTCAAAAAAACTGAGTCTGGAAAGTTCTGGCTAGGCAGTTTTCAGGACATTTGTAGACTTTTTCGAAGAAAAAAATTGTTGCGAAGCAAAAAAATAAGAGAAAAGAAATGTGCAAAAAAAGGGAGAAAAAGAAAAAAAATCAGAGTGTGCTCCTCCCTTGTTTACGTGCAGCACCGTGATTTTGTTAGTGTTCTAGGCTTGCGTCTCTAGTACAGTCTAGCCTAGGACCAGCACAGTACCGTCGTTGAGCGTTTATTCAACTTTGCATCTCTGAATTGATTATTGCTGACCCTTTTTGCTACCATATTATAAGCCTTCCCAGCTCCAGATACATCTATGTCATGCGTTTGACTCTCCCTGGTAATCGCTCTATCCAAGCTTTGAGAGTTTTGACTACGACGGTTGCTGATCACCACCTGCTGCTTGGTAAGAACTCGTAAGAATTTGTGATTTGCTTGACGGATTTGTGACTGTCCACCACACCATCACCACCACTTCCTAGTAATCTATAGGATCATATTATTGTGTGTTTCTATTGCTGCTAACCATGGCAGGATCACAAGCCGACGAGACTGACTGGGAGAACATGACAAACAAAGAGTTACATGATAAGTTTTAGCAAATGATGAGTGGACAGGTGGAAGATGTGCTAAATAGATTTGAGGAGGCCATGGAGAAGATAGATGGCATTGAGAAGGCGTTCGAAACAAAGCTTGATAACAAGTTTAATGAATTGCTCGCGCGTCTTCCACCGCCCGCTGCACCTGTCGCACCTCTACAACAACAACAACAACAACATCTTCCAAATCAAGTGGGACGAGCACAACACGTTCCCATTGAGCCTGGTCAAACTTCTGGTGCTACTGTACCTACTGTTGGTTCCTCTATAGCTCCTGTTACTACTACAGAGGTGAAGGACCATTACGAGGATGAGGTTGATCATAAGCAGAACTACGTGCAACCACCAGCACCACCACCAGGTCGTCCTCATGCATATCATCGCAACGGTAGTGCTGCACCACCACCCGAGGTACGAGATCATGACCATCATCCTAAACTGAAATTGAATATTCCACCACTTGAGGGTAGATATGTTCCTGATATATATCTTACTTGGGAGTTAGAAACTGGACAATATTTTACATGTTTACAATATCTTGAGGAGAAACCTGTTCCTTCTCCTGTTTGTGCTTTCACTAGTTTTGCATGTGTTTGGTGGTCTGAACATTGTACATTATATCCCATTCCAGCTACTTGGGCTGTTTTGAAAGCTGCTATGCGTACTCGTAGGATTCCATGTTATATCAACGTGAATTACTTCAAAAATTGCAGCGCTTAAGACAAGGAAAAAAATATGTAGAAGAATATTATCAGGAATTACAAACTGGCATGATTTGATGTGGTATTGTTAAGGGGAATGAAGCTATGCTTGCATGTTTTATGGGTGGATTAAATAGAGAGATTCAGACCATTCTAGAGTATAAGGAGTATAATAATATCACTCGTTTATTCCATCTTGCTTGTAAAGCTGAACGTGAAGTGCAGGATCGATAGGCATTGGCGCGAACTGACTTTTATGCAGGTCGTTCTTCATCATGGACACCACTTGCATCCTCTACTTCCACTATACAAGCACCTCCATCAGGTGCCACCTCTAGCCGTGATACAAGAAAGCAGGCACAACCACCATATCTGCCAAGAGCACAACTGTCGGGCCTGCGCAGAGCTCTTCTTCTTCCATGGCATCAACAGGGCACACAATGATATTATTTGTCGTCGTTGTAAGGGAATAAGACATTTTGCGAGAGAATGCAAATCTCAGCGTGTGATGATTGCTACTGAGGATGGTGGGTATGAGTCCGCTAGTGACTATGATGAGGAGACTTTGGCTCTTATTACACATGAAGAACACGGTGGAGATGATTCTGATCATTAGAAGCAATACATGGCTGCTGAAGATGCTGATAGGTATGAATGTTTAGTTTCAAAATGTGTTTTGAGTGTGCTGGTTACACAATGTAACATCCCAAAATTCTAAATTTTGGAATGTTATAATAAATAGATAGATTTCATTGACTGTTTGATTGATTGAGTGACATTGAGTGAAATTCGAAACTTTTTGAAAGTTAAATGAGAGGGAATAAAAGGACTTTCCCAAACTTTCATTTTGCATTTTTTTGATCTCCGTGAATTCAAATTCTTTTCACCACAAACCCTGGAGAGAAGATGACATGACTTCTTCCATTTATTTAAATGAAAAGGGGTGTTGAAAATATTTGAATTCCAATTGAAAATATTTCCAATTTGAAACTTTATGCAACTCAATGATTTTCATGAGAGAAGATAAAATGACTTCTTCAAATTATATGAAATATGAGTTGGGAGTTTCAGAGAATTAAATTTAAAGTCCTTTTGAAATTATTTTCAAATTTGGAGTTATTTGGGTTTTATTCAAATTATTTTTCTCCAAAAATAAAATATAAAGAAATTAGGGTAAAATGATTCCCTACATAATAAAATTGGAGAAAAATAAATTTGAATTAATTTTGGTATTTTTAAAATGATTTTTGTTGAATTTTAATAGACCAGTAGCACTCTTTGAATTATTAGAATTTGTGTGTATTTTATTTAATGCTAGAAAAATGTTCATGTTGTAGAAAATATTTTTCTGAAAATTTTGATATATAATATGCCTATATAAAGTTTTATTTTATTTTCGTTTTTCAGTTTATCGCATTCTATGTTTTTTTTAAAAAAAACTGCGCGCGCGCCTGAAGCTAACTGTCGCCCACGTGCGCATCAAAGTACCAGCGGGCGCCCTAATTTTTTTCTTTATCCTATATGGGCCAGGCCCAGCCAGTCTTTTCAGTTTTTTTTCTTAGGCCGAATTTTCCAAAAAAAAAAACTGCACCGCGCACGCTGCGGCCGGCCGAAGGCCTTTAGGCCCATCGCCTCTTTTCTTCTCTGTTTCGTATATTTTCGTCTACGTTTAGTCCCGCATTGCCTAGTCTTTGACCCTTAAGGCTCTTTTCCACCAATAAATATAGACCCATAGAGCCTCCAAAAATCATCCGATTCGGGTTAAATCAATATTTTGGTTTGACTAGATTCATTTAAGAAAAATATATTTCTACTCTCCGGCGCGACTTTTAGAAATTTTCTCTTCTTTCCAAAGTCATCTTTTGTCTGCCTTATAAAGGTATATCTCTTTGTTTTTTTTTTCTTCTTATACTTTCATAGTTTTTTTGACTAATACGATAAAATAATTAGATTATCAATTAGTCTACGTATTTATACATTAGACCCTAGCCTGTATCTATTTTTTTTCTTCCGTAAAACAACTTGGCCTTGATTTTTCAAATAGTCAACTTTTTACTCGTTAGTCCAAATCCAACGAAACCAACGCCTACTTCTTCGTAATGATGTCCTCTATCCAGTAATCCAACCCAAACATGTTTTTGAAAATTTTAAAATTTGAATTAGATCAGATTTGAATTCAAACTTCTTTTGATCATATCTTTTTATCCGTAACTCCGTTTGAGTTGATTCTTTTTGCAAATCGAAGCTCTTGACCTGAACATTCTAATAAGGCCAGATTCACATAATTTTGGTACTGTTAGAAATATTTTTATGTTGCAAGAGCTATTTGCTTGGTTTTGATGTTTCCGAATTGTATTGTTCGATCTTTCTGATCTTTTGAGTGATTGCTTATGTGTGGTTACTATTGCTTGCTTACGATAGATTGACCGGAGTGTGACGAGTAGATCTATCAAGAGTTTTGAGTGCGAATCATCTTCATCAAAATTGCAGGCAAGTTCACACTTTGCTCATACATTTTCTACAACCCAGTTTTTATTGCATTAGATCAATTCTCACACATTGCACGATTAGGATCTAATTAACTTGTGGGATGGGAAGTAGATGAGGTAGTACCTATTACCTGTTTATTATCAAACCTTTGGGAGTTACTTCTACGTTTGCTTATTATGCCATGCTATGCTAGTAGACGTGGATTGGGTGAGTGAAATCCATGACAGATGTGAGATTGATAATTAATGGTTTATCTAAGGTGGCAACTTAAACACACATCTGGGTGGATTGAGGCACCTGGGGTTTCCAGGACTTGCCTGTTTTTCTTTTGGACCGCCACCCAGGCTCAAAGGGATCATGAGATTATTCATACTAGAAACTTCCGTGTGCAGCCACAAGCCATTATGGGCTCTGGCATAGTTGACTAAGTTGTGCGAACTCTTACAGTGGTAGACTAGCAGATGTAGGGGATGTAGGTGGTACGGTCTACTCGATCGTAAGGTGCTAGCGCTTCTGAAAAACTATGTCTCGGTCATCCGTTTCTCAAACACCCTGTAGTGCGAGAAACCAAACGGAGGCGATCGAGTCTTGTGGGGAAAAGTGCGCAAACCTCTGCAGAGTGTATAAACTAATCATGATTAGCTGTGTCCCCGGTTATGGACATCTTGAGTATCTAGTTCTTGGATTATCCTGTTGATCTCATCACGTTACTTTAAATGAATATTGTTGGGTTTTAATGATGTTACTTAATTGGGATTGAGAATGCTGTCAACCATTCTCAATGTTTAACAACCACCATGATAGTAATTAATCTTATTCCTTTGCAGTAGGGAAAAATTGGCTTTACGCAAAAACCTTATAACCATAGAGCTTTTCCACCAGCCATATATGCATGTAGTGATAGCCATTGTTTATCATTTTCTCTATGGTGTGAATTTACCAGTACATTCAATGTATTGACCCATTTCGGGCTGAAACGTCTCATGTTGTAGGTTTCTTACGACGAGTAAGTGATACGTTAGGGTTACGATTTCTACACTCAACCTTGCCGTTGGTGTTGATGGGAATCCACAACCTTGTTGCTTCCGCTATATGGATTGAGGTAATAGTATTTACATTACTTTATACATGTGATTTATCTCTGTTATAAATCCTTTGAGTACTGTGTGTGTCAGCATACCGATCCAGGGATGACACTTAAGCACAGAGACTTGATCTATTCGGGTCGGTTCGCTACAAGATGGTATCAGAGCACATGTTGACTGTAGGACATGACCCTAGAAACTGGCAAGCCCATAGAAAAGATTTTTCTCTACAACTTTCCCTTTCAAAAAGATCTTTTACCTCTCTTCTCTTCTGAGCTTATTCAAACATTCCCTTTTAGTTAGACCATACCCCTTTCCCCTTTTGACCAGACGAGGATTCGACTGATGAGACCACTCCAATAAGTACAAGATATCGGACAACTAAGACCACTTCGGAATGAAGAGTATTTTCTGTGCATCTGAATAATGGAAACTACAATGGTTGAAGACCGAAGACAAGTAGAATTTGAAGGCTCTGAAGAATTCCCAGATTTATATGACCTAGGAAGGCTACCCTTATGGAACTTGGCAGACTATGGAAGTTGTCAACACCCGAGGTCAAGGTGTATCGGAGAAGGACCGGAGCATGTAGAGTTAAGAACTCAAGGATTTGTCAAGAAAACCCTAAGGCAGGAGATATCAACTATGGAATGATAGCTCATGGAAATGACAAGAGCAGAGACACAGCTATCCATGAAGTTATCTCCCGCTTATGCTATTGTCACCATGCTGAGTTAAGCATGTATATGCATGGAAGGATTGGATGGTAGAAGGCTGATGGAGCATCTATCAGCAAGAGGTGAAGTTAACCTTAGCTAGTGTATCACCAGGATCTGGAGTGTTACATTAAGAAGTTAAGATGGACCTAAAAGAAGCAGTATTTTGACAAGGACAGTATGACCATGATTCATGTGAAGGATGTTGAAACCAGAAGTTTGAAATGCAACTACGGAATATTAAAGGATGTTACGTCAGCAAAGATGAGCTGGCAAAAGGACTTGAGAAGGACAAGTATGACCGAAAGAAACCATTGGAAGCGTGAACAAGACTTGAAGAGTTTGGCGACGTTGACCTTAGAAGACCAAACCCCTGTTATACACCTACGTTAGATGCGACGATTGTGAGCTGTCATTTGTTTGTTGTTTTTCCGACAGCCACAATAAAATCTATCTTTTCAAAACCATTGTTTGTATTGTGTGTATCCCTCTCTATCCCTCTTATCTCACCCCAAAACCCTTGGACCCAATAGAGGATGAATGGAGATGAGCTTGTATTTTCTGGACCGATGAGTCAGTTGGAGGCAGACCGATGGATTCAGAACATGGAGGATCACATGGAGAATAACCCTATAGTTGGAACTAATATGACCCAGCATGCTCTTCAGAGCTTTGAAAGAGGTGCTGCTACTTGGTGGAGGATGTACCAAACCATCAATGGATGGCAAGGAGTAACCACTTGGAAAGAATTTAAGTTGACATTGCCAAAGTCTCGGCTTGTGTCCCAGAAGTTGAAGCCTTATGGAAAGGATATGAAGAAACCTTGTGCATGCAAGATTTGTGGAGAAATAGGACACACCCATAAAGAACACAAGGATGAATGCCCTAATTGTGAAGGAAGTCACCCAGTTGAAGAATGCCCAACTAGGCAAATTACTTGTTTCTTGTGTGAAGGGACTACCCACTACCCTGCTCAGTGTCACATTTACCCCTTGGTACAAAGAACCATCCAACAGAAGAAAGAATCAATGAAAGGAGCCCTTATGGGAATTTTAGAAGAAACTGTGATGAAAGAAGAGGTGGAGGACACGCCCAAAGAAGAACCAATTAAACCCTGCACCAAGTCTTGCTATTCATGTGGAGAAGAAGGACACATCTCCCAGAATTGTATGAATGGGGATCTAGTAGAATTCCCGATGGAGGAAATAGAGTATGACCCACAGGAAATAGAAGCCCTGATTGGAATGGAAAAGTCCAGGAAGAGAAACCGATTGGATTCCAGGAAGGACCTGAGTCATATCACCTGTTACAGGTGCAAGGAGTCAGGGCACTACCTCAACAGTTGCCCAAAAAGGAAACCTCGATACTTGTCAGAAGTTATATGTTTTAGTTGTAATGGAGCAGGGCACTTTGCCAGAGAATGCCCCAAGGAGAAGGAAACTTGCACTAGATAGTTGAGTTTGCAACAAAAGAAATGGAGTAGTAGAAGTGAGAACATTTTCTTTTATATTGAGGTGTTGAGTTGAGACATGTAATGGAGAAGCGAGAGATTGAAATCATTTGAGAATGAATAAAGTAGCATCGTTGGTACTGATATGGATTTTATGAGTTGTTACTCTATGAAGAAGGATTTTGACCATTTTTGAGGATAAGAGAAATATGGTCTATGGAAGGTTTGTGCATTTTAAGGGTGGTAGTACCCTGTAAGAACCATTGACCCCTGGAAAAGATAAGGATACTCCACTGAGTGGATTTCGGACAAAAATGAATACGAGTTTTGTCTCGATATGTGTGATGCCCCAAGAGTATGTGGGATGAAGTTGGAGACCGTCAGTTGTTTGGACCAAAGGTGATCAAAGGAGTCAGAAGAGAATGTTAAGTTGATTCGAGATAGACTGAAGGTAGCTCAGTCCAGGCAGAAGAGTTATGTAGACTCAAAAACTCAAGGAGGTAGTCTATGAAATTGGAGACAGAGCATGTCTTCATGTGTTCCCTCTGCAAGGAGTTAAACGAATTGGAGTTAAGGTAAAAGTTAGCCCCGAGATTTGTAGGACCATACCGAGTTTTGGAGCGTATGAGAGAAGTGGCCTACAAGTTTGAGTTACCCGAAGGACTGTCAGGAGTTCAAGATGTGTTTCACGTTTCCCAGTTGAAGAAGTGCCATGCAGAGATGGCCAATATTCCCTTGTAAGGACGCTTGACCGCAGAAAGGATAATGATGTTCCATGAAGTGGAATATGGACTTCATAAGTATAAGTTTTTATCTCGGTATGAGGGATATCCCACGAGGATGAAGAGATGAATTACTATGGGATATAAAGGAGGTATGATGTCGGAAATATGGATCAACGGAAACTCCATGATGAGTCCGAGTAATCATGTCCTAGTTTGGTGCCAATAGAAGGAAGGAAGATAGTACAGTTGGATGGATTTAAGAATACTAGGAAGTTGGAAGTTGGAATAATGACCAGTTGCCCAATGATAAGTTCAAGGACTACAAGTGATGAGGTGTGCCATAACCCACAGGCCCCAGGACCTGCCAAGAAGCAAGCACATTCTTGCTGAAGGAAAAACCCTGGAAGTGGATATACCTTTGTCGACAGACGATTTTATAGGAGTTTACGCAAAACCTGAGAGTTGTGAAGGAACGATAGATGTTTGTCTGGCTTGCAGAATCAATGGATTATTTCGAACTTGGTTCGTCGACGAGAGAAATTCTGCAATGCTTGTGAGGATGACCGAGTGTTACAATGCGAGATTCGCTAAACCATATACAAGGTAATGATTTGGGTGCGGGATGGATTGATCACCATACTGACTTACTCTTATTATTCGCCTTGCTATATGGGATGGTAAATCTGAGTGACTTGCCTATAGTAGAGAGACGACGATATTAAACCTTGTTAAACCTTAGAATGGTATAAGAATTTTTCCCTTGTACACGGCAGCTTTTTGCCAACCGTAGGTTATACGGTGAGGATCAACCCAGACCCATTTCCTGCAGGAGAAACCATAAATTGTTGACCACCATGAGATATCGATAGTTGTTTAGTTTTGGCGCCCGACCCGTCAGCTAAGAAGACCCAATCTCGGAATAACCTTACCAAGAGGAAAGGACAGAAGAATTGAGGAAAAGGTTATGCCACTACTGAAAGAGCCAGAGAAGGAATTTTCCGAGGATTTGAGAAGACCGACACTGTTAACAATATGGATGAAGTATATGAGTTTCGATGGAACAGTAACCATGCTTCTAAGGGTGGTAGCACCCCAGACCCCTATGATGATCGATGGATTTTGAGGAGACCCCCAAACCCTAACCTTTTCTTGCTAGCCTCTCCGAATCTCGAGGACGAGATTCATTTTAAGGGTGGTAGGTTTGTAACATCCCAAAATTCTAAATTTTGGAATGTTATAATAAATAGATAGATTTGATTGACTGTTTGATTGATTGAGTGACATTGAGTGAAATTCGAAACTTTTTGAAAGTTAAATGAGAGAGAATAAAAGGACTTTCCCAAACTTTCATTTTGCATTTTTTTGATCTCCGTGAATTCAAATTCTTTTCACCACAAACCTTGGAGAGAAGATGACATGACTTCTTCCATTTATTTAAATGAAAAGGGGTGTTGAAAATATTTGAATTCCAATTGAAAATATTTCCAATTTGAAACTTTATGCAACTCAATGATTTTCATGAGAGAAGATAAAATGACTTCTTCAAATTATATGAAATATGATTTGGGAGTTTCAGAGAATTAAATTCAAAGTCTTTTTGAAATTATTTTCAAATTTGGAGTTATTTGGGTTTTATTCAAATTATTTTTCTCCAAAAATAAAATATAATGAAATTAGGGTAAAATGATTCCCTACATAATAAAATTGGAGAAAAATAAATTTGAATTAATTTTGGTATTTTTAAAATGATTTTTGTTGAATTTTAATAGACCAGTAGCACTCTTTGAATTATTAGAATTTGTGTGTATTTTATTTAATGCTAGAAAAATGTTCATGTTGTAGAAAATCTTTTTCTGAAAATTTTGATATATAATATGCCTATATAAAGTTTTATTTTATTTTCGTTTTTTAGTTTATCGCATTCTGTTTTTTTTTAAAAAAACTGCGCGCGCGCCTGAAGCTAACTGTCGCCCACGTGCGCATCAAAGTACCAACGGGCGCCCTAATTTTTTTCTTTATCCTATATGGGCCAGGCCCAGCCAGTCTTTTCAGTTTTTTTCTCTTAGGCCGAATTTTCCAAAAAAAAGAAAAACTGCACCGCGCACACTGCTGCCGGCCGAAGGCCTTTAGGCCCATCGCCTCTTTTCTTCTCAGTTTCGTATATTTTCGTCTACGTTTAGTCCCACATTGCCTAACCTTTGAACCCTAAGCCTATTTTCCACCAATAAATATAGAACCATAGAGCCTCCAAAAATCATTCGATTCGGGTTAAATCAATATTTTGGTTTGACTAGATTCATTTAAGAAAAATATATTTCTACTCTCCGACGCGACTTCTAGAAATTTTCTCTTCTTTCCAAAGTCATCTTTTGTCTGCCTTATAAAGGTATATCTCTTTGTTTTTTTATTCTTATACTTTCATAGTTTTTTTGACTAATACGATAAAATAATTAGATTATCAATTAGTCTACGTATTTATACATTAGACCCTAGCCTGTATCTATTTTTTTCTTCCGTAAAACAACTTGGCCTTGATTTTTCAAATAGCCATAACTTTTTACTCGTTAGTCCAAATCCAACGAAACCAACGCCCACTTCTTCGTTATGATGTCCTCTATCCAGTAATCCAACCCAAACATGTTTTTTAAAATTTTAAAATTTGAATTAGATCAGATTTGAATTCAAACTTCTTTTGATCATATCTTTTTATCCGTAACTCCGTTTGAGTTGATTCTTTTTGCAAATCAAAGCTCTTGACCTAAACATTCTAATAAGGCCAAATTCACATAATTTTGGTACTGTTAGAAATAGTTTTATGTTGCAAGAGCTATTTTCTTGGTTTTGATGTTTCCGAATTGTCTTCTTCGATCTTTCTGATCTTTTGAGTGATTGCTTATGTGTGGTTACTATTGCTTGCTTACGATAGATTGACCGGAGTGTGACGAGTAGATCTATCAAGAGTTTTGAGTGCGAATCATCTTCATCAACATTGCAGGCAAGTTCACACTTTGCTCATACATTTTCTACAACCCAGTTTTTATTGCATTAGATCAATTCTGACACATTGCATGATTAGGATCTAATTAACTTGTGGGATGGGAAGTAGATGAGGTAGTACCTATTACCTGTTTATTATCAAACCTTTGGGAGTTACTTCTACGTTTTCTTATTATGCCATGCTATGCTAGTAGACGTGGATTGGGTGAGTGAAATCCATGACAGATGTGAGATTGCTAATTAATGGTTTATCTAAGGTGGCAACTTAAACACACATCTGGGTGGATTGAGGCATCTGGGGTTTCCTGGACTTGCCTGTTTTTCTTTTGGACCACCACCCAGGCTCAAAGGGATCATGAGATTATTCATACTAGAAACTTCCGTGTGCAGCCACAAGCCATTATGGGCTCTGGCATAGTTGACTAAGTTGTGCGAACTCTTACAGTGGTAGACTAGCAGATGTAGGGGATGTAGGTGGTACGATCTACCCGATCATAAGGTGCTAGCGCTTCTGAAAAACTATGTCTCGGTCATCCATTTCTCAAACACCCTGTAGTGCGAGAAACCAAACGGAGGCGATCGAGTCTTGTGGGGAAAAGTGCGCAAACCTCTGCAGAGTGTATAAACTAATCATGATTAGCCGTGTCCCCGGTTATGGACATCTTGAGTATCTAGTTCTTGGATTATCCTGTTGATCTCATCACGTTACTTTAAATGAATATTGTTGGGTTTTAATGATGTTACTTAATTGTGATTGAGAATGCTGTCAACCATTCTCAATGTTTAACAACCACCATGATAGTAATTAATCTTATTCCTTTGCAGTAGGGAAAAATTGGCTTTACGCAAAAACCTTATAACCATAGAGCTTTTCCACCAGCCATATATGCATGTAGTGATAGCCATTGTTTATCATTTTCTCTATGGTGTGAATTTGCCAGTACATTCAATGTATTGACCCGTTTCGGGCTACAACGTCTCATGTTGTAGGTTTCTTACGACGTGTAAGTGATACATTAGGGTTATGATTTCTACACTCAACCTTGCCGTTGGTGTTGATGGGAATCCACAACCTTGTTGCTTCCGCTATATGGATTGAGGTAATAGTATTTACATTACTTTATACATGTGATTTACCTCTGTTATAAATCCTTCGAGTACTGTGTGTGTCAGCATACCGATCCAGGGATGACACTTAAGCACAGAGACTTGATCCATTCGGGTCGGGTCGCTACACACAAGCTGAGCAAAATTAGAGGCATAATTTGTTCCATACAAAGGGAGTTGTGAAGGAATGTTCTGTTCGCGTCATCGTAGATGGAGGGAGCTGCAACAACTTGGCTAGCATGGAGATGGTAGAGAAGCTATCTATCACAACAAGACCACATCCACATCCTTACTACATCCAATGGTTCAACAACAGTGGCAAGGTTAAGGTAACACGTACTATTCGTGTGCATTTTAGTATCTCTACATATGTTGATGATGTTAACTGTGATGTGGTACCCATGCAAGCATGTTCCTTATTACTTGGTAGACCATGGCAGTTTCATAAAAATTATGTACACCATGGTAGAAACAATCAGTATACTCTTGTTCATAAGGACAAAAATATTACTTTGCTTCCTATGACTCCTGATTCCATTTTGAAAGATCATATTAGTAGAGCTAATAAAGCAAAACAGAAGCAAAATAAGAGTGAAAATCAGATTGTGGCAAAAGAATTTGAGCAACAAATGAAGCCTAATAATAAACCATCTAGTGTTGCTTCTGAAATTAAATTGAAAAGTGCATGCTTACTTGCCACCAAATGTGATATTGATGATCTAGATTTTAGCAAATCTGTTTGATATGCTTTTCTGTGCAAAAAGGCATTATTTTCATTCGAGGACGTGCCTTCCTCTTTTCCTCCTGCTGTCACTAACATTTTGTAGGAGTTCGCTGACGTTTTTCCACAAGACGTGCCACCACGATTACCACCTATTCTAGGGATTGAGCATCAAATTGACTTAATTCCCGGTACATCATTACCCAACCATGCACCATACCATACTAATCCAGAGGAGATAAAGGAGATTATGCGTCAAGTACAAGAGCTGGTCGAGAAAGGTTATATACGCGAATCCCTTAGTCCTTGTGTTGTTCCTATCATTTTAGTGCCGAAAAGGATGGTACATCGTGTATGTGCGTTGATTGTAGAGGCATTAATAATATTACTATTTGTTTTCGTCATCCTATTCCTAGGCTAGATGATATGCTTGATGAATTGAGTGGCTCTACAATATTCTCCAAAGTTGATTTGCGTAGTGGATACCATTAAATTCGTATGAAATTGGGAGATGAATGGAAAACAACATTTAAAACTAAGTTTGGATTATATGAGTGGTTAGTCATGCCTTTTGGGTTAACTAATGCTCCTAGTACTTTCATTAGATTAATGAATGAAGTTTTACGTGCTTTCATTGGACGATTTGTGGTAGTTTACTTTCATGACATATTGATTTATAGCAAATCTTTGGAGGAACATTTGGAATATTTACGTGCTGTTTTTATTGCTCTACGTGATGCACATTTGTATGGTAACCTTGGGAGGTGCACCTTTTGCACCGACCGATTTTCTTTTCTTGGCTATGTTGTTACTCCAGAGGGAATTGAAGTTGATAAAGCCAAGATTGAAGCTATTGAGAGTTGGCCGCAGCCCAAAACGGTCACACAAGTGAGGAGTTTCCTTGGCCTCGCTGGTTTCTATAGGCGTTTTGTGAGAGATTTCAGCACCATTGCTGCACCTCTCAACGAGCTTACAAAGAAGGATGTGCCTTTTGTTTGGGGTACCGCACAGGAAGAAGCCTTCACGGTATTGAAAGATAAGTTGACACATGCTCCTTTACTCCAACTTCCTAATTTTAATAAGACTTTTGAGCTTGAATGTGATGCTAGTGGAATTGGATTAGGAGGTGTGTTATTACAAGATGGCAAACCTGTTGCATACTTTTCTGAAAAATTGAGTGGGCCTAGTCTGAACTATTCTACTTATGATAAATAATTATATGCTCTTCTTCGGACCATAGAAACATGGCAACATTATTTATGGCCCAAGGAATTTGTTATACATTCTGATCATGAATCTTCCAAAAACATTAAAAGTCAAGAAAACTGAACCGTAGACATGCTAAATGGGTTGAATTCATTGAGACTTTCCCTTATGTCATTAAACACAGGAAGGGTAAAGAAAATGTTATTGCTGCTGCATTATCTCGTCGTTATACTATGCTTTCACAACTTGACTTTAAAATATTTGGTTCGGAGACCATCAAAGATCAATATGTCCATGATGCTAAATTTAAAGATGTATTGCATAATTGTAAGGAAAGGAGAACTTGGAACAAGTTCGTTCTTAACGATGGATTTGTGTTTCGTGCTAACAAGCTATGCATTCCAGCTAGCTCTGTTCGTCTTTTGTTGTTGCAGGAGGCGCATGGAGGAGGATTAATGGGACAATTTGGTGTCAAGAAGACGGAGGATATACTTGCTACACATTTCTTTTGGCCAAAGATGAGACGGGATGTTGAGCGTTTTATTGCTCGCTGCACTACATGTCAAAAAGCTAAGTCACGACTCAATCCTCATGGTTTATATATGTCTTTTCCTGTACCTTTTGTTTAGGTTTATCTTGAACAAAGAAGGGGAGGGATAGCATATTTTTTGCCGTGGATAGATTTTTGAAAATGGCACACTTTATACCATGTCATAAAAGCGATGATGCTGTTAATGTTGCTGATTTGTTCTTTCATGAAATTATTCGCGTGCATGGTGTGCCAAATACTATTGTTTCAGATCGTGATACTAAATTTCGTAGCCACTTTTGGATATGTTTATGGGCTAAGTTGGGGACTAAACTGCTTTTTAGTACTACTTCTCACCCCAAACTGATGGACAAATTGAAGTAGTCAATAGAACATTGTCTACTATGCTTAGGGCTGTTTTGAAGAATAATAAGAAAATGTGGGAAGAATGCTTGCCTCATATTGAATTTTCTTATAATCGTTCATTGCATTCTACTACTAAGATGTGCCCTTTTTAAATTGTGTATGGTTTCCTACCTCGTGCACCTATTAATTTGTTGCCTCTTCCATCTTCGGAGAAGGTTAATTTTGATGCTAAAGAATGTGCTGAATTGATTTTAAAAATGCATGAGTTAACTAAGGAAAACATTGAGCGTATGAATGCTAAATATAAACTTGCTGGAGATAAGGGTAGAAAACATGTTGTGTTTGCACCTGGAGATCTTGTTTGGTTACATTTGCATAAGGATGGATTTCCTAATTTGCACAAATCGAAGCTAACGCCACGTGCTGATGGTCCTTTTAAGGTGATAGAGAAAATAAATGATAATGCATATAAACTTGAGCTGCCTGCAGAAAGTGGGGTTAGTCCCACTTTTAGCATTGTAGATTTGATGCCTTATTTGGGTGAGGAAGATGAGCTTCCGTCAAGGATGACTTCATTTCAAGAAGGAGAGGATGATGAGGACATCAATACCATTGTTACACCCACAGCACCTGCTGCTATACATACTGGACCAATTACTTGAGCTCGCGCATGCCAATTAAATTATCAGGTACTTTCGTTTCTTGGTAATGATTCTAATGTTCATGAGAATATGATGCTGCCTAAATTGGATACATTTGTTTTGCTTACAAATGAAGGGCCTGGCCTGGATAAGAGGGATGAACACTAGAGGAAGACCAAGGATGGAGATGATGGCATGCGCAAGGGGATCAAGAACGGAGTTACAAGTGATGATTTCAGGACTTTGAAGCCACCATAAGGAGTGCATGAAGCCTTGGACGAAATATACAAGATGCCACTTCATAAATTTCATCCAAAACGAGAGCCACCATCTCATCGAAAGACGGGACACCTTTACCTCTATCAACTAACCCTAGTTTTTTGTGGCTTTTTCATGGACTATAGATTTGAAGAACAGACTCGATCTAAACTACGATAAACTATAAAATCTCAACGAGCAACCTGAAAATCTGATACCACTTGACAAAGGCGAAGGTGTCCCAATGTTTTGACGAGATGGTGGCTATCGTTTTCGGTGGGAGTCGACCTTGATGATCCAACTATGAATGTACGAGACATCACGCCTTAGCAATCTCTAAACCAACTTCCGAGGGTTGTTGACCACTCCGGAGCACGATCAACCTGACGACGAGAGTCTGTTTCTTGCGAGAAAACAAAGAACAAGCAAGAAACTAAGATTGCAATCTGGATATTGCGAATATAAGAGGAAAGCTTTATTAATGAAGGTGGGGTTTTGTGATGCCTTTGTCTGGTCGTTGAACACAAACGAAGTACGTGAAGTTGCAGCTATGGTGAACTTTTAATCTAAACAAAACCCAATGCCTAAATCATGCCCTAAGGGCTGTATATATACCCTTGGAGGAGGGGTCCGAAACCAACCCTAACTCTTGTTTCCCCACACATACGGACTCTAAAAACAGCCAATAATCAAGTATTTCGAAATTACATGGCCTTGGCCCAAAAATAAGGTGACACAGCACCTAGAACAGCCTCTGGACGATATTTATGAAGTGGCATCTTGTATATTTCGTCCAAGGCTTCATGCACTCATTATGGTGTCTTCAAAGTCCTGGAATCATCACTTGTAACTCTGTTCTTGTTCCCCTTGCGCATGCCATCAGCTCCATGCTTGACCTTTCTCCAAGGTTCATTTGTCTTGTCCAAGCTAGGCCCTTCATTTGTAAGCAAAACAAACGTATCCAATTTAGGCAGCATCATATTCTCATGAACATTAGAATCGTTACCAAGAAAATAAAGTCCCTGGTAATTCAATTGGCATGCGCGAGCTCTAGTAATATGTCAAGTATGTATAGCAGCAGGGGCTATGGGTGTAACAATGGTATTGATGTCCTCATCAACTATCCTTCCCGCTTCAAGCGCTTCTGCCACGTGTATCACATGCATTTCACAGGGTTGGTGGCGGATGTGGAGGGTATGGGAATGGGTGCCATGGATTTGGGCCGTTAATGGCGAGGAGGAGCTGGACTGGTCGAACAGGGTGGCAACCTCCATGGAAAAATCTAACCCTCCTCCCCTGCTTTCCTATAAAAGGGGAAGTGGGCGAGATGTTTTCCCGCACCTCCTCCTCTCTCCATTCTGGTCGTAGTCTTTGCCTATCATGGTGAGAGGCCAGGGGTCGGGCGTTTCTCTAGTAGTGACGAGAACTTCCACTCAACAGCGCCTCCCTCCTCCCTCTGAAGATGCGGGAGCAGAGCCCGTTGTGAGAGGAGGCGGGAAGGGGTGCTGCCGAGGTCGTTGTTGTGTATGGGGCCGAGGAGGACGGGGTCGCGCCCCGATCGTGCCCCCACCAGAAGCTCCTCCCCTGATGGAAGGCCACGTCGGAGATCACCCCTTTGGAGTTTGTCATTAGGTTGTATAAGCCTCCACATGGCCGCCTCCGTCTCCCCACCCCATTCACAAGGGTGATAGAGCTCGAACAACCGCAGCCGTTGAAACTACAGATGAGGGGCTGTGGGAATGGCAGCATACGGGTGGATGCGGATTTCCCCGCCCCTCATGTCATGTACTTCCGCCGTGGCTGGAAGACCTTTGCCCACACTCATAGCTTGTCGGAAGGTCACGTCCTCCATGTTAAGTTAATGGAGGCTGATTTCCTTTTCGTCAAAGTTTTCGGGAGCTCGGTTGCTCGCTTAGAGTGCTGGGCGAAGAGCTGGACTGACGATGAAAGCTAATCCTCGAGCGATCGCGACAAGGAGGACAGTTACGGTGATGACGACAACGTCGACCGGGAGGGAGATAACTCTGACTCCGGCTGAGCACTAGCCACACTGTCGCCATCAGGCAGCGGCAGCACCATTTGCACCTGCATCTCCTCTCCGGCAAGGTGATTTGCCAGGGAGTTGGGTGCAGGGGTGGGGATGGTGCCCCCGGGCTCCTCCACCAGCCTTCCAGCTGGGCCTCACTGGGCTTATTTGCGGGCTACAGCTTCGTTCGCCCTGCAGCGCCTTGTTGTCCCTGGTGGTGGCAGTTGACGGGTCGTGTCCGCCGATCTCTTCACCATCACCTTCGCCCGCGCCTTCCTGGCCTTGTCTGGCTACCTTTCCTGGAGCCCGACTGGGTCAGGCCGAGCTTCCGCCTAGGAGCCCCTTTTTCCCTCTTCACCTCCTACCGCAGTGCCTAGGAGGAGAGGGACAAGAAAGGGCATCAAGGGGCACTTATCTTTTTTTCAATCTCAAATATGTAGGAACTTGCCAAACTTTAGTTCAAATTATGTAATCTCTTTTATCCATGTTTGTGTTCTATGAGATTGATATTTGTTGATCAGCATGTTAATGAAAAAGTAAACCTTGCTGGGCACTTGTGCATGTAATGAGTCCATGCAGATGTGGGATGCCTCTATACTTTTAAGTAAACAAGTTCGCTCCGGCAGGCTATCCTGCCGGTACCCTTAATTCGTTGTCGTGGAGTTAGACCTGCCAGGCACAAAACGTAAAGAGGGACCATCCCCCACCAGACCTTTTTCTCCAAAGGCCACTACAACTATCCTGACCGAAGCAACGTTTGAGTCAAGGGATGGGAGCACCTAAGTTTCGAAGGTGGCAGGGTTTTCTTATGCACAAGTCTCTACTTACAGAACATGTATGGATAAAAGAAAGAACTTATCTGTTTGGCTTACCGGGGATCGCAATGTGGGCCCGTCTTCTCATCTCCTCTTTGGGACCAAGTCCACGGGAAGAGCCTGCAGTGTATGCTGATGAACATGATGCCAGATGCGATCTTATCTACATGAACATGAAATGCTTGTGATATTCTTATGCATGCATGCAATTTGTCAGCCCCCCTACGCTTCATTTATTTCTCTGTAGCTCAGGGTATGCGCCTGGCTTTGTACAAGGGGTTACATGCAACTGAGGCAAGGCCTGTACAAAAGGGTGGTTGTCGGGCAGGGCCCGACAACTGCGCCTTATAGGTAGAACTTGCGGAGATGCTCAATATTCCATGAGTTTTGCAATTGAATGCCATCTCCGGTCTCCAGACAGACTGCACGAGGTCTGGTGACTTGTACTACCCGGTAAGGCTCTTCCCACTTCGGCGTCATCTGGTTTGTACCCCTGGCGGACTAAACACGCCTATGGACAAGGTCGCCTTCCTCAAAACACCCGGCATGAACCCTGCGACTGTGATAGCGATGCAGGGCTTGCTGATAGCTTGCAACATGCGTAGCAGCCCGGAGATGGTTCTCCTCGAGATGCACAGCATCGTAATGCTGGTGCTATTCCTATGCTACTTCATAGTAGGCAAGCACTCGAGGTGACCCATAAATGAGTTCTGTGGGGATAACTGCTTCTGCCCCATAGACTAGGGAGAAGTGAGTCTTCTCGGTAGCTCGATTTGGTGTCGTTCGGAGGGACCAAAGAACCACTGGCAGCTTGTCGATCCATCGCCTGCCACACTTCTGTTGCTTATCAAATGTTCTCGTCTTGAGTCCTCGCAGCACTTTAGCATTCACCCTCTCAGCTTTCCCATTGCTCTTTGGATGTGCAACTGAGGTAAATGAGACCTTGCTTCTGAGGGCATGAACGTATTGCATGAAGGGGTGGCTCATGAATTGAGCGCTATTGTCAGTGATGATCCGGGCAGGGACTCTGAAGCGTCACACCAATCCTTTCAAGAACTTGATTGACTGAGCAATCACCTTTCTCACGGCTTCTACTTCCGGCCACTTTGTAAACTTATCAATTGCACCCAACAAGAATTGAAAGGCCCCAACAACACGGGGGAAAGGTCCCAAGATGTCGAGCCCCCAGACCAAAAATGGCCATGAGAAAGGGATTGTCTAAAGAGCTTGGGCAAACAGATGGGTGTCCTTGGAATGGAATTGGCAGGCTTCACATTTAGTGACCAGCTCAACTGCATCTTGGAGGGTTGTGGGACAGTAATATCCTTGTCGGAAGGCTTTTCCAACCAGAGCCCTTGATCCAATGTGTGAGCCGCACATGCATTTGTGTATCTCCCCCAGTAGTTCCTTTCCTTCTTCCCGGCAAATGCACTTCAATTTCACACCATTGGGCCTTCTTCGTGTCATCCATGAACTGATACATACTGGCCCTTTGGGCTACTCTGTCAGCTTCTTCTTGCTCTTCGGGAAGTTCTTCAGTTTGGAGGAAATGGACATTGTGGCATGCCCAAGTTGGAGCCTGAGGCTCGGCAACGAGGACTAGAGGAACCTCCTCCTTCGTAGGAGTGCATTCCTCGACCACAGGGACCGGTGGTCTGGTGGGAGGGGCGGCTCAGCAACTGAAGGGGAGTTGTTCCCATCAAGCTCTCTGTTGAGAGCCTCGAGAGGTTCTACTGCAAGAGGCTTGCCGGAGTCCAGTTTCCTCCTCTTATGGGCCATTGTTGCCGGGGATACAGAGGGCTGAGCTAGATGGAGAACAAAAGTTCCTGGTTCCACAGGGTGCTTTTGCGCAACGCACTTTGATAGATGATCAGCAATGCTGTTTTTTTGCACGGGGTACGTGCTCAGTTTGCAATCCATCAAAGCGCTCCTCCAACTTTCTCACTTCCTCAACGTATGCCTCCATCAATGGACTTTGGTAATCCTTGTTGACTTGTCTCACCACGAGTCGTGAGTCCCCATGGATGATCAGCTTCTTGATTCCCAATTTTGTTGCAATTCTGAGCCCGGCAAGGAGCCCTTCGTATTCTACAATATTGTTGATAGCTTTCTCCTGGGGAAAATGCATCTGGACGACGTACTTCAGGTGTTCCCTAGTGGGAGCAAAGAGAAGCACGCCAGCCCCTGCACCTTGTAGGGAGAAAGCACCATTGGAATACATGATCCATTCTTTGGGCACTTCTTTGCCAGGGATAAATGTCGCCAATACTTCTTCATCAGGAGTTGGCGTCCATTCTACAACAAACTCTGCCAATGTTCTGCTTTGGATAGTTGATGTGCTCTCAAATTTTAAACCAAAGCTGGATAACTCCAAAGCCCACTCCACTATCCTGCTGGTAGCCTCAGGGTTTCAGAGTGTCCATTGCAAAGGAAAGCGGGTGACAACTGTGAATTCGTGGGCTTGGAAGTAGTGGTGCCATTTCGTTGAGGCCATGACAAGGCCAAAAATCAACTTTTGCATGCTAGAGTACCTGGATCTAGCCCCCTGTAACAAGGAGCTGACAAAGTGCACTGGACGCTGCACCACTTTCTTCCTTGTCGCGTCCTTGGGGCTGTCTCCGCTGCCTTGCTCCTTTCTGACTTGATCTGCATCTGATCTTGTCGGGGTGTGCGCATTTTTTCTTCCCTAGAGGGGACACTATCTGTGGCTGCCACTTCTTCCACTTCGCTCTGCACTAGCGCTACACTAACCACTTGATTAGTTGCCACCAGGTGTAGCAACAATGGCTCTTATGTTTTGGGAGCAATCAAAGTGGGTGCAGAGGACAGGTAGGTCTTCAAATTATGAAGTGCAGCCTCTGCCTCCAAGGTCCACTCCATAGGTCCTGCCTTCTTCAATATTTTGAAGAACGGCAAGGCGTGCTCGGTAGACTTGGAGATGAACTTGCTAAGCGCGGCAACACATCCAGTCAAACACCTCACATCCTTAACAGTCTTAGGTTCCTAAATCTGCTTGATGACCTTGATCTTAGTGGGGTTGGCCTCTATACCGTGATGTGATATGAAAAAACCAAGTAGCTTGCCGGAAGGAACGCCAAACACACATTTCTCTCCAGGTTCAGCTTCAAGTTGATCTTGCGTAGATTGGCAAACGTCTCTTCTAAGTCCTGGATGAGGGTCGATCTGTCCTTGGTTTTGACCACAAAATCATCCATCTAAGCTTCAATGTTTCTGTGCAACTGAGGTAGAAAAACCAATCTGGACTGCCCTTGCAAAAGTGGATCCAGCGCTCTTCAAAGGTATTCGCACGAAGCAGTGTGTGACACATGGGGTGATGAACAAGGTCTTCTATTCATCTTCCTTGGACATGAGGATCTGATGGTATCCTGAGTATGCATCCAGAAAAGAGAGCAAATCACACTTGGAGGTTTAATCCACAAACTGATCGATGCGCGGTAAGGGAAACATGTCCTTTGGCATGCCTTGTTCAGATCCGTAAAATCTATGCGCAACCTCCATTTCGCATTAGCCTTGCGCACCACCACGGCGTTCGCTAACCATGTTGGATGCAGTACTCCTCTCACCAAACTAGTTGCCTCAAGATTCTTGATTTCCTCGGCAATGAACTGTTGCCGCTCCAAGGCTTGCTTTCGGACCTTCTGCTTGACGGGTCGGGCGTGTGGGCATACAGCAAGGTGGTGCTCGATTACCTCCCTGGGAACATCGGGGATATCAGATGGTTGCCAGGTAAACACATCGATATTCGCCTACAGGAAGGCACCGAGCGTGATTTCCTATTTGTCATCGAGGGTGGCACTGATAGTGAAAGTACCATCAGCGCCAGCCAGCCCTGCCGGGACCTTTTTCACAGCAGGTGCAGCGGCCTTGGATCTCTTGCCGTTGGAACTCTCCGGCAAGTCATCCACGGGTCCAATGTTCTCCGAGGAGACACATTTCTCGGATTCCTTGCTGGCATCCTTTCTACCTCTCTCCTATTTCTTGCTTTTCTTGGCGGGAACAATGACCTCAGCGGCCTCTGCCGCGACTGCGTGCCGGTACATCTTGTCCATGCAAATGATTGCGTCCTTCTCGTCTGATGGAATAGAAATGACGCCCACCGGCCCTGGCATCTTCAAGGTGTTGTACGCATAGTGGGATGACGCCATGAATTTGGCTAGAGCTGGGCGACCAAGGATTCCATTGTATGGCAGGGGGAGGTCGACCACATCAAAAACGATCTTCTCAGTATGGTAATTCAACTCTCCGTGAAGTGTCATCGGCAACATGATCTTCCCTTTAGGACGACTCCTGCTGAGGTTGACTCCTTGAAATATGCCAGTATCCTCAAGTTTTTTCTCTGATATCTAAAGTTTGCTGATGACCCTTGGAGAAATCAGATTAAACCCGGCCCCGCCGTCAAGCAACATCTTTGTGACTTTGAGGTTGCGGATTGTTGGTGAGACCAACAACGGCAAGCACCCTACCGTAGTGGTGCGGTCAGCCTGGTCCTCTTCGTCAAAGATGATAGGCGTGCATGAACACTTGAGCTGCTTCCGAGAAACTACCGTTGGTTCCACGGTATTGACCTCACATGCCCACTGTTTAAGTTGGCAGTGCGAGGAGTGCAGAGATGCACCTCCTTCAACGCACAGGGCATTAGTTGCCTTCTGGAATTCCTGCTCATTGGTTTCCTCTTCATCTCCTCCATCACTCTCATCATCGCAATCCTCTTTCCCACGGCCCTTGGAGGGCTTTCCCTGATTCTTAGGAGACTTGTCGGGGCAGATTACTTTGACGCCCCGACCCTTCCCGCCAGCGCCATTCTGACATTTCTCCTTATCTCGCTTCTCGTACTCAGTCGTCTGCTTTTTGACGAGCTGTTCGGCCTGATGACTCTCCTGAAGATCGTGGCCTTTGGTCCGGTCGATCTTGTAGTATGGACCACTGGTATGCGTCGGTGCTATAGAAACGGTTTTTAACCCCTTTCCGCAATGGCATTTGGAACCGTCGCCTAGTGAGTGACGGCGATAGGGGGGTCCTTCCCACACGACCTAGAAACCGTCGGGGATAGGGACCATACAGTACTCCTACTCATTTCTTCTTGCATTGCCATCATAGTCGGTATTCTGTGGTGCTACATTCACGATGTGCGTCTCATCACAATTGGTTCACTATTATACAACATGTATGATGCGCGGCCCATCACAAACGGTTCACTATTAATAAGATTAGCTAATCGTCGTACGAGTCTCGGACAAGATTACAAAACATTGGACCATCGTAACATCGTCGTACACGACAACTATCGCGCATGCTATTTTGTGGTGCAACGTTTACGATGCATACTTCATCAGAAATAGTTCATGGTTGCGAATCGTGTACGATAAGGCAACTAACACAAACATTTAGTTTGCCCGCACTGTTTGTGATATTGTCTGACATCGCACATGCTTTGCAAACGGCAACTATGTGCATGCTTGCACACGTTTCCTCTCTGTGAACCGTCTCGGATTATGGTGTATATCGCAAATGTTTGTGTTTTACCAACCATGTGTGCCGTAACGACCTGGAGGGTGTAATTTTGTTCTAATTTAATTGCTGCTATTTCAAATTATACCATATTTGAATTTGAATGTATGCTACAACTTTATTTATATCCATCAGGTTCAAACAACCTGATGAGGACATCAATACCATTGTTACACCCACAGCCCCTGCTACTATACATACTGGACCAATTACTATAGCTCGCGCATGCCAATTAAATTATCAGGTACTTTCGTTTCTTAGTAATGTTTCTAATGTTCATGAGAATATGATGCTGCCTAAATTGGATACATTTGTTTTTCTTACAAATGAAGGGCCTAGCTTGGAGAAGGATGAACATTGGAGCAAGAACAAGCATGTTGTCAATAGCATGCGCAAGGGAAACAAGAGCGGAGTTTCAAGTGATGATTTCAGGACTTTGGAGCCACTATAATTAGGGCACGAAGCCTTGGACGGAATATACAAGATGCCAATTCATATTTTTTGGCCAGAGGCTATTCTAGGTGTTGCATCACATTATTATTGGGTCAGGCCCATGTATTTTTGAAATACTTAAGTATAGGTTGTTCCTACATTCCCTATGTATGGGGAAACAAAAGTTAGGGTTGGTTTCGGACCCCGCCTCCAAGGGCCACGAACTCCCCCCTCTTCCTTCGTAAATACAACCCTTAGGGCGTCATTTAGACTTTGGGTTTTGTTTAGATTAATAAAGCTTTCTTCTTATATTCGTAATATCAAGATTGCAATCTCAGCTTCTTGCTTGTTATTTGTTTCCTCGCATGAAACAGACCCTCGTGGTTAGGTTGATCGTGCTCCGGTGTGGTCAATAAGCCCTCGGAAGTTGGTTTAGCGATTGCTAAGGCACGATGTCTCGTACGTTCGTAGTCGGATCGTCAAGGTCGACTCACACAGAAAACGATAGCCACCATCTCATCCAAACATCGGCACACCTTCGCCTCTATCAAGTGGTATCAGATTTCCAGGTTGCTCGGATAGATTTTACAGCTTTTCGTAGGTCAAGTCTGTTCTTCATACCTATAGTCCATGAAAAATGCAAAAACAATTAGGGTTAGTTCATCATATCCGAACCAATCTGAGCCTTTGCATAATCTTTTTAGATTTTTGCGTTGTTGAATTTGCGGTTGCATCGTCGTGTCGAGTTGCTAGTCTTAGTGTCTAGTCCCTTAGAGTTTCGAGTTCTGTTCACAGGTTGTCACGCTGCCGCCGCACCATCGTCATCATCATTGCCATATACCACCTCCCCAACATATACATCGTCGCTGCCATATACAACCACCAATCCGAGTCCACATATACCATCGCCATCTACAACCACCAATCCAAGTCCACATATACCATCGCCATATACCACCACCAATCTGAGTCCAGATATACCATCGCCATATAGAACCACCAGTCCGAGTTCCACCAGATTCATCTCCGCCACTAGTCCGAGTCCAATATTTATTACTCTGTTGTCGATTTCCAGATCATGCGATACCCCGAGTCGTGACAGAGTAGGACTCCCAAAATTCCGTGCTTCCGGCAATAGAAAAATAGTTCCAGTTTAAAAAAAACTAAGTCTGGAAAATTCTGGCTAGGCAGTTTTTAGACCATTTGTAGACTTTTTCGAAAAAAAATTGTTGTGGAGGAAAAAAAGAGAAAAAAAAAGTGCAAAAAAGGAAAAAAAATCAGAGAGTGCTCCTCCCTTGTTTACGTGTCGCGCCATGATTTTGTTCATGTTCTAGGCTCGCGTCTATAGTACGGTCTAGCCTAGGACCAGCACAGTACCGTCGTTGAGCGTTTATTCAACGTTGCATCTCTGAATTGATTATTGTTGACCCTTTTTGCTACCATATTATAAGCCTTCCCAGCTCCACATACATCTACGTCGTGCGTTTGACTTTCCCTGGCAATCGCTCTATCCAAGCTTTTGAGAGTTTCGCCTACAACGGTTGCCAATCACCACCTGCTGCTTGGTAAGAACTGGTAAGATTTTGACATTCGCTTTAAGGATTTGTGACACACCAGCACCACTTCCTAGTAGTCTGTAGGATCATATTCTTGTGTGTTTCTATTGCTGCTAACCATGGCAGGATCACAAGCCGAGGAGACTGACTGGGAGAACTTGACGAACAAAGAGTTACATGATAAGTTTCAGCAAATGATGAGTGGACAGGTGGAAGATGTGCTAACCAGATTTTAAGAGGCCATGGAGAAGATAGATGGCATTGAGAAGGCGTTCGAAACAAATCTCGATAACAAGTTTAATGAATTGCTTGCGCGTCTTCCACAACCACCGCCCGCTGCACCTGTCGCACCTCTACAACAACAACAACAACAACAACAACAACGCCTTCCAAATCAAGTAGGACGAGCACAGCGCGTTCCCCTTGAGCCTGGTCAAACTTCTGGTGCTGTTGTACCTACTATTGATGCTTCTGTAGCTCCTGTGGCTACTGCAGATGTGGAGGACCATTACAAGGATAAGGTTGATCAAAATCAGAACTACGTGCAACCACCAGCACCACCACCACCAGGTCGTCCTCATGCATATCATCGCAATGGTAGGGCTGCACCACCTGAGGTACGAGATCATGACCATCTTCCTAAACTAAAATTAAATATTCCACCATTTGAGGGTAGATATGTTCCTGATATATATCTTACTTGGGAATTAGAAACTGAACAACGATTTACATGTTTACAATATCCTAAGGAGAGACGTGTTCCTGCTGCTGTTTGTGCTTTCACTAGCTTTGCATGTGTTTGGTGGTCTGAACATTGTAGATTATATCCTATTCCAGCTACTTGGGCTGCTTTGAAAACTGCTATGCGTACTAGTTGGGTTCCACCTTATTATCAACATGAATTACTTCAAAAATTGCAGCGTTTAAGACAAGGAAAAATTTCTGTAGAAGAATATTATCAGGATTACAAACTGGCATGATTAGATGTGGTATTATTGAGGAGAATGAAGCTATGCTTGCACGTTTTATGGTGTATTAAACATGGGTGGATTAAATAGAGATATTCAGACCATTCTAGAGTATAAGGTGTATAATAATATCACTCGTTTATTCCATCTTGCTTGTAAAGCTGAACGTGAAGTGCAGGATCGACAAGCATTGGCGCGAACTAACTTTTTTGCATGTCGACCTTCATCATGGACACCACGTGCATCCTCTAATTCCACTGCACTAGCACCTCCATCAGGTGCCACCTCCAGCCGTGATACAAGCAAGCAGACACAACCACCACTATCTTCCAAGAGCGCACCCGTCGGGCCTGCATGGAGCTCTTCTTCTTCCATGGCATCAACAGGGCACACAAGTGATATTATTTTTCGTTGTTGTAAGGGAAGAGGTCATTATGCAGGAGAATGCAAATCTGAGTGTGTGATGATTGCTACTGAGGATGGTGGGTATGAGTCCGCTGGTGACTATGATGAGGAGACTTTGGCTCTTATTACACGTGAAGAACACGGTGGAGATGATTCTGATCATGAGACGCAATACATGGCTCCCGAAGATGCTAACAGGTATGAATGTTTAGTTGCTCAACGTGTTTTGAGTCTGCAGGTCACATAAGCTGAGCAAAATCAGAGGCATAATTTGTTGTGAAGGAACGTTCTGTTCGCGTGATCATAGATGGGGGGAGCTGCAACAACTTGGCTAGCATGGAGATTGTGGAGAAGATATCTCTCACCACAAGACGACATCCACATTCTTACTACATCCAATGGTTCGACAATAGTGGCAAGGTTAAGGTAACACGTACTGTTCGTGTCCATTTTAGTATCTTTACATATGCTAATTATGTTGATTGTGATGTTGTACCCATGCAAGCATGTTCGTTATTACTTGAAGCCTTATTTGGGTGAGGAAGACGAGCTTCCATCGAGGATGACTTCATTTCAAGAAGGGGAGGATGATGAGGACATCAATACCATTGTTACTCCCACGGCCCCTGCTGCTATACATACTGGACCAATTACTAGAGCTCGCGCACACCAATTAAATTACCAGGTACTTTCGTTTCTTGGTAATGATTCTAATGTTCATGAGAATATGATGCTGCCTAAATTGGATACATTTGTTTTGATTACAAATGGAGGGCCTAGCTTGGACAAGAAAGATGAACCTTGGAGCAAGTTCAAGCATGGTGATGATGGCATGTGCAAGGGGAATAAGAACGGAGTTACAAGTGATGATTCCAGGACATTGAAGCCACCATAATGAGTGCATGAAGCCGTGGACAAAATATACAAGATGCCACTTCATAAATTTCGCCAGAGACTATTCTAGGTGCTGTGTCACCTTATTTTTGGGCCAGGCCCATCTAATTTCGAAATACTTGATTATATGTTGTTTTTTGAGTCCGTATGTGTTGGGAAATAAGAGTTAGGGTTGGTTTCGGACCTCTCCTCCAAGGGCCGCGAAACTCCCCCTCTCTCCTTAATATATACAGCCCTTAGGGCATCGTTTAGACTTTGGGTTTTGTTTAGATTAAAGTTTTCCATAGCTGCAACTTCGTGTACTTCGGTTGTGTTCAACGGCCAGACAAAGGCGTCACAGAACCCCACCTTGATCAATAAAGCTTTCCTCTTATATTCGTAATATCCATATTGCAATCTTAGTTTCTTGCTTGTTCTTTGTTTGCCTGCAGGAAACAGACCTTCGTGGTCAGGTTGATCGTGCTCCGGCTTGGTCAATAACCTCTCAGAGTTGGTTTAGCGATTGCTAAGGCACGACATCTTCGCACATTCGTAGTCGGATTGTCAAAGTCGACTTCCTCCAAAATGATAGCCACCATCTCATCGAAAGACGGGAATCAGATTGCTTATTTAGACATTAAGTACAATGCATGTTGCTATGTAGACTCGGATATATTACACATGGCCCTAGTTAACCTAACAATAAATGGGTTGTGGATATATTCAGTTAAAAGTCCGATTCACTGATTAGTGCCTTATCAGCCCCTGACCTGTATGGTACCAGCTACCGATATCCAGAACAGTGAGCATATATAAGCCATGGGTTGAAACTAACCTCGACGGGAAACAGCAGTCGTTCCCAAAATTGCCTGTGTAGGTACATCAAGAAGCATGTTAAGCACAATAGTCTAAACATCAACCAAAATTATCCATGGCAGACAGAATAATCTCCAAAAGATAGCTTCAGTGTGTAGGTTTAAGGACGCTAGTAAAGCAAAACAAGTGGAAAGGTGTGTTAATTGCAACAGGCCTAACATTTAACAACAAGCAAACATAGTCGTTCAAACTAGTATTGTGCCGGTCTAAGTACATTGGTTATTGTTAAATAAAAATGGAAAGGCGTGTTAACTACAAGATGGAGCAACCAAATGTAGTCATTCATAGTGGTATTGTTGAAACTGGTAGTGATGAAATTGAACTGCATAGTTCATACTTGCACATATAGAACATCACGTTGTGAATAACTGGAATAAATAAGGCATACTACGAACAACCAAAGATGGCATTTGAAACTGGACATATGCTAACTACAAACAACCGAACAAAAAAATTTAAAAGAGGCATATGCTAGCTATAACAGGCTTAACAGCAAGCAAATATATGCATTCCTATTGGTATGTTTAAAACTGGATTGATGAAATTTACTGCACGATAAATAATTGCACATATAGAGCATCACGTTGTGAACAACTGAAATAAACAAGGCATACTGCAAACAACCAGATATAGCAATTCGGTAGAATGGAATAGGCTCCAAAAATGCTGAATTTCATTTTGGAACTTCACAGGACAGAGTAATCAGAAGTCATTGTGTCAACCCCATACATGAATTCTAAGTGGCTGACCCCTTTTGCAAAAATTGTCAGGTTTAGAAACCAGACTTAGAAGTGGTAATATTAGTTTGAACCTCTCTGATATCCATGTTCAGCGGATCAGCCTGAGTGTTTGCAGCTGATGAGCTGAATTTCATTTCTAATATCAGTTTGAACCTTGTAATCTTCGAATTTGAGCCATATAACTTTGGAATTTGAACCTTGTAATATTTCGAGCTTTTGTGGTACAATCGTTGAAATGGCAGCGTATGAGACTCGTATATTGGTAGCACTATTTTGACCTTAATATGCTATGGTCTTAGATTTTATTAACCATTGTCGAATCTATTTACCTTGTCGATCTCACAACACATGTATAGCTAACTCGACTGGGATCTTCGACATTATTTCGCACAGTTGGTTTCTTCCACCGTGTGCCCTGTAGAGCACAGAATTAATTATCGCACTACAGAATTAATTATTGCACTCGAGTGTCCATCATCACCCTTCTGTGTAACTTTGACCTCATCACCCACGGGTAAACTTATGACCAAACTTATTCCACACACTTTGTTTTTACAAAGCTTTTTGCCAATAAACGCCCATGATTTGTCCCTCTTCTAGCCAACGCGTGGCCAAACTAGCCAGGCGGGAAGCTTGCGCGGTAAACTGCATGGTAGCGTGGGAACAGGCTCACCAACGATACATTTTGCGCCTCTTCGAGCCCACGCATACGGTGCGGTATTTTCAAGCGTCCACTGGAATCCTCTGCTATGAACGTCGTGACAAGACGTGACGATTACAAGCCGGTCGGCCCCCATTTATTATAGCTGCCATTGAACACTTGTGTCTATTCAACCTTTCGATCACGTCACACCATTGCAAGAAGCACACCCACCATGAGAAATTCTTAGAGGGTATCCTGCGCCGCTCCAATGGCACTCCGAGCGGCTGCCGGTGACGAGCAGTAGTTCACCATGCGTTCCATGGTGGACACCCACAGTAGGTTCATGGACCTCTCGGTTGTGTACACCAACGACCTGGTCTGGGTGGAGCACTCCATCCACATCATGGAGTTGTTGTGATGCAGAGCATCCCAAGGTCATCCCCATGGACCTACCTACGCCTCCCACGACACCACCTAGACCAATGAAAAGAGCACGAGCCAAGGCAATCGAAGATAAGGTGAACTCGCTCCTCTCTGAACTACCACTTTCTATGCATGAGACATGGCTACTACCTCAAGCGGAAACCCTATGTGTGATCAAGTACTTGGAGGAAAGCCACGGATCAGCTATACCCAACGGACAAGACGGTGAGGACACCAAGCTCCATAGACAAGAAGAAAGACTGCTCGAAACTCCCAGGCACCGGACGACCGGTGAAACACGGACGTCCGACGAACTCGAGGTTCAGGACGACTGGCCCGCTCTGGACGACCGGCGCTACCACTCCCGAGCCAAAACGCTGGATTTCCGAAGACCTCCAAACGACCGACGCCCCGGACATCCGACCCCGACCGGACGTCCGACCGAAGCACACCCGAGCTGAATCTATGGACGCCCGACGAGCACCGGACGTCTGAACCCTCGCGAGCCTCCGGACGACCGGTAGCTACCGGACGTCCAACGCATGTGTGCTGATTTCGTGTTGGGCCGAAGCCCATCTACCCCTTTGACCTCTAAGACTATATATAGACCCCCACCTCCTCTTTTCTAGGGTTAGCGTTGTGATAGCTCATATTGGAGATAGAACCTCGCTCATCCACATCGGATCTACTCCTTGAGAGAGACCGCGGCTCCTCTTCGGAGAAGATCCCCTTGGATTCAAGACCCCCTTTCGGGCGGCCCCATCAAGACCATCTTTGGAGAAGAACTGGTTACCGTGTATCGTCCCTTGTTGATCATGGATCATGTGAACTGTTTTGTGTTTGAGAATCTAGCACATGTGTGATAAATCTTGTTGGTTTTAGTGTTTCTCTCGTGTTTTGCCTCGTGTTTACCGTCGTGATTCCCCTCGTGTTCGTCACGTTCATCGTGGGATTTGCTCCTATCATGAAAGATCAGCCATCTAGGGTTCCACCCTACATCATCTTGGTATCTAGAGCCACGTTGATCACGATTTCGAAGCCTTCCTGTTGTGTTTTCTAGCCTTGCTTTGTTGATCTTGTCCCTAATTCGAAATTTCCCCCCGAAAAATAGCCCCAATTTTTTATGTCATTTGTTGGTGTGATGAAATTTTGTTGGATTTGATCCGTGGATTTGCTTTGCCTTGAGTGGGTCTAGCTTTCCCCATCATCCCCACCATTTTCATCCACAAAATCGCCTAGATTCGACGGATTTTGACCTCTCCACCATGAACCCTAGCTGTTCTTCCCGTGCCTGAATTTCGCCCAAGCATCGGACGTCTCACAGGCTCTGGACATCCGACGACCGGTTGACCGTAAACCCCCGGACATCCGTAAAACCCTGACAAAACTAAATCGCCCCCCCCAATTTAAGCCACCGCCCCACTTCTGCATACACGTCCCCATACCACCACCACTTTCTACAACCACCATCGCTTACTCGTTTCGCACTCCGATACGTTTTTGCCACATTGTGCTTTGAGAATTTGAGTTGCGGTTCCATGTCCTATTGCGTTTCGGCTATTTTGGTACGGTTTGACATCAACATCACCGCCGCTCATCTTCGCCACGGATGTGTCACCGACAACAACCACTCCACCATTTTGACACCATACCGTAAGCAAGAACGGTAACCTCATCTTGGTTTCGTGACACCCTCAACCGTAAGCAAGGACGGTAACTTCGACGACATCTTTGTCCACTCCTTGCCATTAAATTGATAACCACCATAGCCTTAATTTTGCATCGCTTAGCCATCGAGACTAGCCTTTGAGTATTGCCGGCAATGTGACTTGTGCACATTAGTGTCACAAAGTTGTCATCGCATACACAATTGCTATCTTGGTTCGTGAAGCATTGCATGAGAAAAGAGCTCAAACACAAAGAGTCAAACAAGCTTTTAAGGAAAAGATAAAAGGTAAGCAAAGAGCTTTTAAGCAAGAACCATAGCATCATACAACATTAAGATTGTCATACTAGATCATCTTGGATCATATCATCCAAACACCATACATAGAACATACTTGGGATAGAAGTCATTACATTTTGGCTTAGTAGGTTGTGCACAAGTCTTCGTATCCGCCTATTGTGCAATCATGCTAGCGTCTCTCTAGTGTTGTGCAACAAGAGAATTTTCGTGGATTCCACATTTTGGCTCATCCCCTTTCATCTCTTTGTGTGTGTGTGTGTTTCCGTGTACCATATTTTGCTATTGGTCTACATGTTGCATTGCAAATTTGCGAATCTTTTCCAACTTTATTGAAGCTCACTAACAATTGCATCAAATTTTGTGCCACCATCCTAACCGAGCTCCACCATAAGCTTTTACTTGTGTAGGAGTGAGAAACTGACAAGAATTGGTACCAATTAGGCTATTTCCTTGTTCCACATTGGGTGATCATTGATCCATCTTCAACATCGGTCAAGGTACATTTGGTATAAGTTTTTCTTCTTCTCCCACTCACATATTTTGTTTGTAATGATGGATAGGCCAAGTACTTCTACCAACCCACTCTACACCGAGCAAGACAACAACATGAACTCCTACGTCACAAAGAGCCACCTCTTTGGTGCACAACATGGTTTGCATCAAGAGCAAAAAGCAATGAGTGAATGCATCGACAACCTCGCCAACGACTTGTGAATCTCCGAGCAATGCAGAAGAGATTACTTCGCCCACAAGCTCGACGACCACAAGCAAGAGAACGATGCAAGAATGGACGAGATTCGTGCTTTGTTGCTCAACCACTCTTCTTCCACTTCATCCTCATCAAGATGGAGCCGCTCAAGTCGACACTCCCACTACACTATATCCCGCTCAAGTAGATCTACAAGCAATACTCTTCTAAGTGCCGCGCGCCAAGATCGTCAAGAAAACCGCAACCCTCTACACGACAACAACTCTCAAGAACAACGACATCGTCAAAACCAAGCTACCTTTGCACAAGCACGAGAACGGCAATGCCAAAGCCAACACGAAGAGGAAGAGCATGTAGCGACCCTACCTCGTACGGTCAAGTCTCTGTGCTTAAGTGTCATCCCTGGATCGGTATGCTGACACACACAGTACTCGAGGATTTATAACAGAGGTAAATCACATGTATAAAGTACCGTAAATACTATTACCTCAATCCAAATAGCGGAAGTAACAACAAGGTTGTGGATTCCCATCAACACCAACGGCAAAGTTGAGTGTAGAAATCGTAACCCTAACGTATCACTTACTCGTCGTAAGATAATCCTGCAACATGAGACGTTGCAGCCACAAAGGGTCAGTACATTGAATGTACTAGCAAATTCACACCAAAGGATAATGATGAATAATAGCTATCACTACATGCATATATGGATGGTGGAAAAGCTCTGTGGTTATAATGTTTTTGCGAAAAGCCAATTTTTCCCTACTGCAAAGGAATATAATTTATTGAACTACAAAGTTGGTTGAAAATATTGAGAAGGTTCCTCCAACTCAATCCCAAATTAACATCAATAACCCAAAAAATTATTTAAGTAACGTGATGAGATACTTAAGATACTCCAAGTACTAGATACTCAAGATTGTCCATAACCGGGGACACGGCTAACCATGATTAGATTGTACACTCTGCAGAGGTTTGCACACTTTTCCCCACAAGACTCGATCTCCTCCGTTGGATTTCTTGCACTACATGGTGTTCGAGAAACGGATGACCGAGACACAGTCTTTCAGGAACATTAACCCTACTCCGGGCAGACCATACCAAACCTACAACCCACTACCTGCTGATCCACCTCTTCAAGAGCTTCACGTAACTTACTCAACTATGCTAGAGCCCATAATAGATTGTGGCTGCACACGGAAGTTTCTAGCATGAATCATCTCAGTTCCCTTTGAGCCTGGGTGGCGGTCCATAGGAAGATCACACGGGTACTCTGGGATTTCCAAAAATACAGGCAACACTGGGTACTCCAGGTGCCTCAATCCACCCAGATGTGTATTTAAGTTGCCACCTTAAGTTGAACCATTAATTAACAATCTCACATCTTTCATGGATTTCACTCTCCCAAACCACGTCTACGAGCATAGCAAGGCAGCATAAGCATAATGTAATGGTAACTCGCAGGGGTTTGATAGTAAGAGGGCAATAGGTTCCTAACTCATCAACTACCTCCCAAAACCCACATGTTATCAAGTCCTAACCATGAAATGTTTGAGGGTTGAAACTAATGCATAAAAACTGGGTAATGAAAAGTATGATCAAAGTGTGAACTTGCCTGCAATGTTGATGAAGATGATTTGCACTCATAACTCTTGATAGTTCTACTCGTCACACTCCGTTCAATCTATCGTGAGCAAGCAATAGAATCACACAACAATCAAACAAACAATCTATCTATCTATTTATTATAACATTCCAAAATTTAGAATTTTGGGATGTTACAAACCTACCACCCTTAAAATGAATCTCGTCCTCGAGATTCGGAGAGGCTAGCAAGAAAAAGGTTAGGGTTTGGGGTCTCCTCAAAATCCATCAATTGTCGCAGGAGGGGGTCTGGGGTGCTACCACCCTTGGAAGCATGGTTACGGTTCCATCAAAACTCATATTCTGCATCCATATTGTTAACAGTGTCGGTCTTCTCAGATCTTCAGGATAATTCCTTATTTGGGTTCTTTCGATAGTGGCATAACCTTTTCCTCAATTCTTCTATCCTTTCGTCTTGGTAAGGTTATTCCGAGACTGGGTCTTCTTAGCTGACGGGTCTAGCGCCAATACTAAACAACTATCGATATCTCATGGTGGTCAACCATTTATGGTTTCTCCTGCAGGAAATGGGTCTAGGTTGATCCTCACCGTATAACCTACGGTTGGCAAAAGCTGCCTTGTACAAGGGAAAAATTATTATACCATTCTAGGGTTTAAACAAGGTTTGATCGTCGTCTCTATACTATAGGTAAGTCTCTTAGATTTACCATCCCTTCTAGCAAGGCGAATAATAAGAGTAAGTCGGTATGGTGATCAATCCATCCCGCACCCAAATCATTACCTTGTATACGGTTTAGTGAATCTCGCATTCTAACACTCGGTCATCCTCTCAAGCATTGCAGAATTTCTCTTGTCAACACTGTATTAAATTTATCAGAGCTTAATATTCAAAAGGTTTCAACATTTTATCACATTCTGACTTTTCTAGGGAATTATTGCAACAGCGGTAAACGTTCTGTTTTCAAACAGCAACATATATACTTGTAACATAGGCATAGTAAAGACTATTAATGCCACTTTTATTGAAATAAAGGATGCAAAACATTATTATAAATAAAATCAAGAAAATACTAACAAAATAAATTGACGCTCTAAGAAAAACACATATCATGTGGTGAATAAAAATATAGCTCCAAGTAAAGTTACCGATGAACGAAGACGAAAGAGGGGATGCCTTCCGGGGCATCCCCAACCTTAGGCTTTTTGGTGTCCTTGGATATTACCTTGGGGTGCCTTGGGAATCCCGAAGCTTAGGCTATTGCCACTCCTTATTCCATAGTCCATCGAATCCTTACCCAAAACTTGAAAACTTCACAACACAAAACTTAACAGAAAACTCGTAAGCTCCGTTAGTATAAGAAAATAAATCACCACTTAAAGGTACTGTAATTAACTCATTTTTTATTTATATTGGTGTTAAACCTACTGTATTCCAACTTATATATGGTTTATAAACTATTTTACTAGCCATAGATTCATCAAAATAAGCAAACAACACATCGAAAACAGAATCTGTCAAAAACAGAACAGTCTGTACTAATTTGGATCAAACGTATACTTATGGAACTCATAAAATTCTCAAATAAATTTCTGGACCTGAGGAATTTATCTATTAATCATCTGCAAAAATAATTAACTAAATATCGCTCTCCAAATAAAAATGGAAGCAGTTCTCGTGAGCGCTAAAGTTTCTGTTTTTGACAGCATGATCAACAAGACTTTCCCCAAGTCTTCCCAAAGGTTCTACTTGGAACAAACACTAACTAAAAGCATAAAACCACATCTAAACAGAGGCTAGATGAATTATTTATTACTAAACAGGAACAAAAAGTAAGGAACACAAATAAAGTTGGGTTGCCTCCCAACAAGCGCTATCGTTTAACGCCCCTAGCTAGGCATGATGATTTCAATGATGCTCACATAAAAGATAATAATTCTAACATAAAGAGAGCATCATGAAGAATATGTCTGGCACATTTAAGTCTAACATGCTTCCTATGCATAGGGATTTTGTGAGCAAACAACTTATCGGAACAAGAATCAACTTGCATAGGAAGGTAAAACAAGCATAACTTCAAAATTTTAAGCACATAGAGAGGAAACTTGATATTATTGCAATTCCTACAAGCATATATTCCTCCCTCATAATAATTTTCAGTAGCATCATGAATGAATTCAACAATATAACCATCACCTAAAGCATTCCTTTCATGATCTACAAGCATAGAAAATTTACTACTCTCCACATAAGCAAAATTCTTCTCATTCGGGATAGTGGGAGTATCATAAGAGACTTGAATATTATAAATTGTTTCCACATTAAAAGAGTAATGTTCAGAAAGGGGGTAACCATAATCATGACAAGTTTTATAAATATAATACTCACTACTTTTTATAGCATATGTATCATCACAATAATTATCATAAGTAGGAGGCATGTTATTATCATTATGAATTTGCATATCAAAACTTGGGAGACTAAAAATATAATCTCCATTAAGCGTAGCATCCCCAAGCTTGGGACAAACATTAATTGCAGCAAATATATTCTCAAAAACATCATCTTCATCAAACATAGCATCCCCAAGCTTGGGCCTTTTCATATTATAAGCATAATCACTCTCATATTTAATAGTATGGATAGCACCAATAGTATAGCAATTATCATATTCTTCCAAGCAAGTGCCAAAAAGATTTTCAAGATCATAAGAAGTATCATTATCTTCCACAATTAAATTTTCATGAGGCACAATAGTAATAGGAGAAGCATTATTTGAGAGAGATATCTTTTTACCTCTCTTCCTTTTTCTTTTCTTCTTCTTCACCACATCTATCTTCCCTATTTGGTGTGTACTTGCAAACCCAGTCTACTCCAAAAAAATTGACATGTTTATAGGACGCATTTTCATCATAACTAGTGCAATCATTATTAGTATTATGGATATTCAAAGAATTCATACTAACAACATTGCAATCATGCTCATCATTCAAATATTTAGTGCCGAACATTTAATTGATTTCTTCTTCTAGAACTTGAGCACTTGAGCACGGGGTAGGTAACGGAGGCGCGTGGCACGAAAGAGCATCAAGGCGAGGGCCCAGCCTTCTTGAATTGGCGGAGGAGGACGGTGGCCGCACGTTAAGGGAGAGGCTCCCCTCCCCAGCCGACCTATAAAAGAAGGGGCACAAGGAGGGCGGAGTCATTCATCTCCGTGCTTCTTCTGCTCCATCTTCTGTTTTTTGCTTCTCATAGGTTATGAAGAAGAGAAGAACCTAGGACCAGCCCCCAGGCTCCATTCTGATGCCTTTCCTAGATCCAAAAGGGGTACTCGGGTGGCGCGGTGACAATGCCAGAAGTGGCGACTTCGGTGCGCTTGTCGTCGGGCCGCCGGTGGCTTCAATTTTAGTGGGAGGCGCCGCAGACGACACCGCGCTTAGCCTTGTGACGGGCGCAGGGCACGGTAGTGATCGTGACCCATTTCTCCTTCCTCCGTGGTGCCGACGAAGGGGTCGCAGAACGGTTTCACTACTGAAAAGGGTGGACCCGTCCACCCCAATCGTCATCCACTTGCTGTGCAGGGGGATCTTTGTTCCTACTCATGTCCTCTGGACTCATGGTGGATTCTGATATCAGGGCCGTCAGGGAAAACCATGTCTTTGTGGGGAGTTCCTCGGAGAGCATGATGCTTGGCACGACTGTCACGATGGCGTCTTCGAACGGCAGCAGTACGGGAGGTAGTAGCAACCCATGACGCGCCAAGAATGGGGGCGACCGTTCCGACGAGTCGTGTTTGCCGGTGACTCCGCTGCCCCCATCTGGGCTCCCTTCAGTGCCACCACCACTCCTGCCCTTCGGTTCCTCCCTCCCAACTAGAGGATGGCATCGTCCTGATCCTGGGGAGGCGCCGAATCCTAGCTGGGCCTGCCTCTTGCTTCCTTAATCCCTCCCTGTAATACCCTGAAGGAGATAGACAAGGGCAAAGGAATTATGGGGCACTTATCTGTTTTCAATCTTAAATCTGTAGGCACTTGCCAAATTTTAATTCAAATAATGTAATCTCTCGAGTCCATGCTTGTGTTCGGTAATGCTTGTACTTGCAATATCAACATATTAATGAAAAAGATGAACCTTGCCGCGAACCCGTGCATGTATATGGCCATGCAGAGGTGGGATGCATCCTTAACGTAAATAAACGAGTTTTGCCCTGCAGGCTATCCTATCGGCACCCTTTTATTTGCCAGAGAACGTGTCTACCAGGCAAAAAATTAAAGGGACCAGCCCCCACCAACTTCCTTTTACCAAAGGCCACTGCGACCATCCCGACCAAAGCAACGTTCGAGTCATGGATGGGAGCACCTAGGTCTCAAAAGAGTGGCGAGGTTTTCTCATGCACAAGTCATAGCTTACAGAACATTAATGGAAAAGAGGTAGAACTTATCTGTTTGGCTTGCCGGAGATCGCAATGTTGATTCATCTTCCCAACTCCTTGTAGAGGCCAAGTTCACGGCAACCTGCAGCTTCATGCAGATGGGAATGATGCAAGATGCGATCCTATCTATATGCATATGCAGATGCTCATGAAATGCTTATGCAGTGCTCTTAGAATGCTTGCGCATGCATCAAACTTGGTTGGCCCCCCAGCGCTTCATTTATTTCTCTCTTGCTCAGGGTCATCGCCCCGGCTTTGTACAAGGGGTTACATGTAGCTGAGGCAAGGCCTGTACAAAAGGGTGGTTGCCGGGCAGGGCCCGACAACCGTGCCATACGGGTAGAAATTGTAGAGATGCTCAATATTCCATGAGTTTTGCAATTGAGTGCCATCTTCGGTCTCCAGACGGAGTGCGCCAGGTCTGATGACTCGTACTACCCAGTAAGGGCCTTCCCACTTCGGCATCAACTTGTTTGTACCCTTGGCGGACTAAACGCGCCTTAGGACAAGGTCGCCTTCCTCAAAACACCGGGCATGAACCCTGCGGCTATGATAGCAACGTAGGGCTTGCTGATAGCATGCAGCACGCGCAGCAGCCCGGAGATCGTTCTCCTAGAGTAGCACAACATCGTCACGACGGTGCTGATCTTGCGATACTTCATCATAGGCAAGCACTCGAGGCAACCCATAAATGAGTTTTCTGGGGGTACCTGCTTCTACACCGTAGACCAGGGAGAAGAGGGTCTGCCCGGTAGCTCGATTTGGTGTCATTTTGAGGGACCGGAGAACTAGCGGCAGCTCATCAATCCACCGCATGTCGTGCTTTTGCAGCGTATCAAAGGTTCATGTCTTGAGGCCTCAAATCACTTTAGCGTTCGCCCTCTTAGCTTTTTCCATTGCTTCTGGAATGTGCCACAGAGGCGAATGAGATCTTGCATCTGAGGGCATGAACGTATTGCCTGAAGGCGCGGTTCGTAAACTGTGTGCTGTTGTCGTTAATGATCCTTGCCGGGACTCCAAAATGGCACACCAATTCTTTCAAGAACTTGATAGTTGACTGAGCAGACACCTTTCCCATTGTAGTCACTTCTGACCACTTTGTAGATTTGCCGATAGCAACGATCAAGAATTCAAAGCCCCCGATTGCTCGGGGGAAAGAGCCGAGGATATGGATCCCCCACACTGAAAATGGCCATGATAAGGGGATTGTATGAAGAGCTTGGGCAGGCAGGTGTATGTTCTTGGAATGGAACTGGCAGGCTTCACACTTGGTGACTAGCTCGACTGCATCTTGGAGGGCTGTGGGCCAATAGAATCCTTGCCGAAATGCTTTCCCAACTAATGCCCTTGATCCAATGTGGGAGCCGCACATGCCTTTGTGTATCTCGGCCAGCAGTTCCTTTCCTTCTTCCCGGCAGATGCACTTCAATTTCACACCATTGAGCCTCCTTCTGTATAGCGTGTCAATGACAAACTGATACATACTGGCCCTCCGGGCTAGTCTTTTAGCTTAATCTTGGTCGCCGGGAAGCTCTCCGGTTTGGAGGAAGTGGACTATGTGCCTTGCCCAAGTTGGAGCCTGGGGCTCAGCAACGAAGACTAGCTGCACCTCCTCTTCTGCTGGGGCACATTCCTCATTCGTAGGGAACATGGGCCCGACTGGAGGGTGCGGTCCGGCAGGTGGCGAGGATTTTTTTCCGGCATGGTCTCTGCCAGGAGTGGACGGCTCTACTCGGAGAGGCTTTACCAGAGTCCAACTTTCTCCTTTTCCGGTCCATTGTTGTTGGGGATACGGGGGGCTGAGTAAGATGGAGAACAGAAATACCTGGTTCCACAGGAAGCTTCTGTGGAGCATACTTTCACAGATGATCAGCTATGCTGTTTTCCGCACGGGGTAAGTGGGGGTTTTGACGGAGGCCGAATTGCTAATCTATATCTAGATGAACCGAACTGTCGTTCTGTAGGTTATACCAGACTCTTTTGACAGTGTCCGGGGGCTTGATGGCCGATGAAGTTTTCGGCTTGATAAGGCCACCCTGTCCCTCAGCTGCGAGGGCCGCGGTATGCTCCTCGGTATGGAGGGAGCGCTCCATGTTTCCATTGACTGTTATAACACCGCGTGTCCGGGCATCTTGAGCTTTAGGTAGGCATAGTGCAGGACTGCATTGAAATGGGCGAAAGCGATTCGTCCGAGCAGTGCATGATAACCACTGCGGAAGGGGACGATGTCGAGGATTAAATCTTTGCTTCAGAAGTTATTCGGTGAGCTGAAGAATACTTCCAGCGTTATTGATGTTGTGCAGCAGGCCTCTACGCCGGTATTACTCCTTTAAAGGTGGTTTTAGTGGGCTTGATCCTTGAGGGATCAATACCCATTTTACGAACAATGTCCTAATAGAGCAGGTTAAGACTGTTGCCGCCGTCCATGAGGACTCGTGTGAGGTGGAATCCGTCGATGATTGGATCAAGGACCAATGCTGCCGAACCTCCATGACCGATACTGGTCGGATAGTCTCTACGGTCAAAAGTGGTCGGATAGGCCGACCATGGGTTGAATTTTGGGGCGACTGGCTCTATGGCGTAGACGTCCCTTAGTGCACGCTTGCGCTCCCGCTTAGGGATGTGAGTGACGTAGATCATATTCACTATTTTTACCTGGGGGGGGGGGGATTTCTTTTGCCCCCTATCTTTGTTGGGCGAGGCTCATCATCATCCTTGCTAGGCGGCCCTTTCCCCTTATGTTCGGTGTTTAGCTTACCGGCCTATTTAAAGACCCAACAATTTCTGTTGGTATGATTGGTAGGCTTGTCAGGGGTGCCATGAATCTGGCAAGGCTGGTCGAGTATTCTGTCCAAATTGGATGGACCATCTTTGTTTCCTTTGAATGGTTTCTTCTGCTGACCGGGTTTAGAGCCACTAAATCCGGCGTTGACCGTCGTGTCTTCGGTATCTTCATTGTTGCTCCGACGCTTGTGTTTGTTGTGTCGTGGCCTACCATTGCCATCTCTAGATTCGGAGGTGCCAGGGTCACTGGTGCTGTTGCTTCTGTGAGCTAGCCAGCTATCTTCTCCCGCGCAACAGCGGGTCATGTGTGCGGTAAGAGCTTCCATGGACTTCGGCTTTTCTTGGCCGAGGTGTCGGCCGAGCCACTCGTCACGAATGTTGTGCTTAAAGGGTGCGAGGGCTTTAGCGTCCGGACAATCGATGATTTGGTTTTTTTAATTAAGAACCTGGTCCAGAGTTTGCGGGCTGACTCTCCGGGTTGCTGGACTATGTGACTGAGGTCATCGGCGTCCGGAGGCCGAACATAGGTACCTTGGAAGTTGTCTCTAAAGGCATCCTCCAAATCTTCCCAGCTACCAATAGAGTTCTATGGGAGGCTATTTAGCCAGTGCCGTGCTGGTCCTTTCAGTTTTAAGGGAAGGTATTTGATGGCGTGGAGATCGTCACCGCGGGCCATGTGGATATGGAGAAGGAAATCTTCAATCTATACTGTGGGATCTGTCGTGCCATCGTATGATTCGATGTTTACGGGTTTAAAACCTTTTGGGAACTGGTGCTGCATTACCTCATCTGTAAAGCATAAGGGGTGTGCGGTGCCTCTATATCGGGCAAAGTCACAATGGAGTTCGGATGACATCCATATGCGGTTTTTGACCCTGGTGAGGTTTTACCTATCGCGCCAAGCTTGACGATCGTCTTCTCGTGTTGGGGACTGCCCCTTGATCCATAGATTGATCTTGTTTGGCCTGCTCTATTGCTCAGGCCATGTTGTAGGTCGTAGGTGTATCGTGGAGCTGCCGTCTCTCTGCCCCTACGGCGAGGTGGTGCGGGTTGGTTTTCGGCCTAGGTGGCCGCTTTATCCCGCCCATGTGGTGGCCGGTCTGGTTCATCAACGCGGTCATGTTTCGACAGAATTGGCTCAAAGGCCTCGCCGTCGAATTGTGGTAGCAGCCGACGCTTTGGATAACTCTTTGTTGGGCATTAGAGGCCATATTCTTCGGTAGCTAGGACCTGAGTCCATCTGTCGTTGAGTGTATCATTTTCGGCTTGGAGCCGTTGCTGCTGCTTTTTAGGCTTTTTGTAGTGGCGATTAGTTGGCGCTTAAAGCGCTCCTACTCGAGTGGTTCCTCTGGCATGATAAAATCTTCGTTGCCGAGGCTGACATCATCCTCGGAGAGGGGTAGATAGTTGCTATTTTTTGAATCCTCGTTCCCGACCGGATCGTTGGGGTTAACTTATCCCTCATCCGCGTCATCCTATTCGGATGTGGGCTCGGTGGGGGCTCCGTGTCTTCAATGTTATTTGGAGTGTTATTGTCTCCGGTGCCGGTATTACTGTCTTTTTCACGACGCGATTTTGAGCGCCGTCGTTGGCGTCGACGCTTTGATGGTGCCTTAGCAGGTTTGTCCTCAACTGGATCCTTCCTGCCTTCGCCATCATCCTCTTTGGGTGTATCCACCATATACATGTCGTATGTGGAGGTGGTCGTCCAACGTCCCGTAAATAGTGGGTTTTGGCCTTGTTCGTCTCTAGCATCGTCGTCCATGTTGTCGATGTTTTCGGAGGTGTAATCAAGCATGTCGGTTAAGTCCTCGACGGTGGCTATGAAATGGGTGGTGGGTGGGACGTAAAATTCCCTGCTCTCAGCCCCTAATCCGGGCTGGGCATAGTTCAGGGGCGATTCCTCTATGATGGCGAGGAACCGCATTAAGTCCAGAGCCTCGTTTAAGAGCGAGGATTGGATGCAGAAATGAGAGTCCGCGGAGCTAACTGGGGCCGATGCCTCCTGGCCATGCTCGCTTGGCATGGACTTCGAGAGTTCAGAGCTAGAGTCCGGGGGAGAGTCCAGCCTTCCAACGATAGGGGGAACCCAGTCTGATTCTGGGCTGGCCGAGGACAAAATCGCATCTGGATCTCCGATAGTGAGCCTCATAGCAGAGGGTCCGGCAGGCTCCAAACTACCATCTTCGAACCCGACAGTTTGCTCTAGATCTAAGGATAGAGCGGTGGTCGGGCCCGCGAACCCTTCGAAGATAAAGTCTTCTCAGATATCAGCGACATAATTTAGGTTCTCGAAACTGATCTCATGACTAGGGGTGTAGCTGTCGATCTATTCGAGGTGGCCAATTGAGTTGGCACGCAGAGCAAAGCCGCCGAACACAAAAATTTGACCAGGGAGGAAAGTTTCTCCGGAAATGGCATCGTTGTTGATGATTGAACGAGCCATCAAACCTCCTGTCGACGGCACAGTGGAACTCTCAATGAAAGCACCAATATCGGTGTCAAAACCGGTTGATCTCGGGTAGGGGTGCCGAAATGTGCATTTGAGGATCGAAGGTAATAGGAGAAAAGGGGGACATGATGTTTACCTAGGTCCGACCCTCTTAATGGAGGTAAAACCCTACGTCCTGCTTGATTGGATTCGATGAGTATAGGGGTTACAAGAGTTGATCTAACTCGAGATCATAATAGCTAAACCCTAGATGTCTACCCTGTATGATTTGTGTTAGCCTCTACGGACTAAACCCTCCGGTTTATATAGACATTGGCGGGGCCTAGGGTTGTACAGAGTCGGTTTACAGAGAAATGAAATTATACATCTGGACACTAGGCTTCACATCCATGCAAAGGAGAGTGCCATCCGGACACGGGGGAAGTATCATGTCGGCGCCGGTCTTTCGGGGCCGGCTCGTCGCCCAAGCCACCGACAGTCGTCGGAGCGGGGTTGCGCCAGATTCGGGTGCCGCTAGAGTGCGCTTCACGGGGTGGCAAACACACCGTGTTCTGCTGGTCCCTCGGACCGTTGGTGTGGATCGAGCCGGACCACGCTGGCTTGGCAAGTTGGTTGAGGCGGTCCTGCTGCGCATTGGCCGCGTCGAGGAGGTCGTTCACCCGCTTCAGGCGATCCTTCAGCTCCTCGCCGGCGAGCTAGTCTAGGCCGACTACAGCAACATGGGTGGCACGCATGTTCTTCACGGGGGTCCCGTAGACGGGAGGGATCGCGCAGAACACACAGCCGATCGTGCTGCCCCGGGCCGGCACATCGGCGACCCGACTTGGCTCGGCCGCGGCGGGCGTGAAGCCGCCATGACTACACATCCACATGGTGGCTTCACAAACCTTCAGAGCGCTACAACATGAGTTAGCCCAAGACGAAGAGAGATATGCGGCGAGAGTTCGTGCCCCCAACCTACACAGAACAACTCCTACGCCAATTGGAGAACACCATCCAAGGATCCAAGTCCATCGACGCATACTTCAAGGAGATGAAGATTGCCTTGTGATGAGCCGGCGTGGATGACCCCATTTCAATGAAGTTCCACTTCATGATGGGATTGAACAACGACATCTCCAAGACTATCTTCCTCGAGAACTACAAGTCCCTCGACGACAACTACATTGGTGCTCTCAAGGCGGAACAAGAACTCATGAAGGCCAAGGCTTATCCACCCCAAGCTCACTTCGCGATGACCAAGCTCCATGAGAACGAGTATGAGGATAGTACCAACAAGATGTCCAAGCCCGACGAGCTCCAAGGCGATGATCCCAAGTTCGACTTCACTGCCATCCCTCTCTGTGGCATTGATGATGCCGAGTCTACTTCGACTATTTTTCAAGACGGTGCGGCGACGAGTACTGCTACGGAGACCCTCAAGGACCAAGCTTTGGAGACAAGTGACAAGGTGGCGAGCAAGGATGGTACTTCCATCTTTGGAGGCGAGAGTGATGATGTGCCATCTTCGGCCTTCATCCACGGTGACAGTGACAATATAGTCGAGCATGGGATTTTCCCTTCGGTCATAGAGGAGAGTGATGATGTGCCATCTTAGGCCTTCATCCATGGAGACGACGAGATAGTTGAGCATGGGATTCTCCCTTCGACCACGGTGACGCATGATGAGTTGAGTGACTTGTGCCACCATATTGAGAGTGAGAGTGACTTCACCACTTGCCCCATATATGATGTGTTGCTCCAATTCCCATGTGAGGAGAGCCACATCCCCCACCACTTGAGTGAGATGAGTGACTCCACCATATGTGACATTGAGTGCACCTATTTTGAGGGAGTGAGTGAACCACCACATAGAGAGATTGTGATAGTTGATAGGGCATGTGAGGCCATTGCGATTTCTAATGACTTAACCTCTATCTCTATTGTGTCTTCTCATTTGGTGCCAGGTCCCATATATGATGATGCGCTGATTTGCGACGACTACGTCCTTCCTTTGGACAAGACGATGGCCATGGTGGAATATGATGCACCCCCCACACATGGTTCCATCTTGATGAAGATGACCACCATTTGGTCTTTCCCACCTCACCTACACCACTTGAGTGGAATGAACAAGGTAACATAGGTGACGGTGATGCTCTAGTCCCACTAATGGACATTCTTGACATTGATTGCTTGGATGATGTTGATCAACCTATTACCATGCTCCATGCTAGTGCGACTTCCTCATGTGATGATTTATTGCCCATTTATGATGAGTATGACCCCATGTGGACTCTCTTAGTTGTGATGCCATGTTACATAGGATTTCTTATGACAATTCTCTAGGTCACATCATGTTTGATAATCCTCTTGACTTGTCATATGCTATGCATGAGATCAACCATATGTCATATTTGCAATCTCTTCGTAGTGACTATGCATATGTTATTAAAATAAACCCAATTTGCACATATGGCATAGATGACAAGCCCATGGTTATTGGCATTTGTTTTTCTTGTGATGATATTGGTATACCCCCTTTGCATCATTTATCTCATATGCCATGCCATGACCACCTAGCTTCGTATATGCATTGTTTTGGATATTGTCCATATTCTCCATATGATGTTTCCAATATTGCACATGAGGAGACCCCCATAGTTTCCTCATACATTGTAGGAGATTTTGATTCATCCCATGCACTGCATGATCCCAACACTTGTATGCACCATATGTTCCCCATGAATAAACATGCTATTGTTGTGCCACATACTTGCACGCTCAATTTGTGTCCCATCGTGTTATACACAATAAATATTCTTTAATGATGGATCACATGTTCTTATACCATGCATCAAATTTCTTTGAGCAATGATTATCTTGTGCTAACTCAGACATGCACATACACATCATGATGGATGATTTGTACATTTACCACACACACAATTTCATCACTTGTGTATTTTTTGTGTAGGTACCAATGCTTCCTTGTCAACCTCACAATCCCATGAGTTGACAAAACGAGCTCTAGAGAGCAACGATGATTTGGGATCCCGTGGATTGTCTTTCCCAGTGCTCTCTTCACGCAAAGACTTCGCGCATTTCTTCTACATGGCCCTCACTTGGTTATGGGTTATTGTCCATTATATATCATTTGCCCATATTGATTAGGACATGATATGCTCATTCCTATGCCTTTGCCATGCATTTGTGACCCATTGATGAGGACATGAGTACCTTGGATACGACCAACAATATTGCATACATGTATATTTGTGAGGTGATTTCTAATGCGAACTATGCAATAATTTATTTATGTCATCCAGGACAAAAAAACTTCACAAACTTTTGTGCCATGTATAATTGCAGGTGTATGGGACATTTGTAGAATCCACATATGAAGATAAGGGAGAAAGAGATGTTTACTTGTTGTTCAAAAAGTCCTCTCACGTCACTTTTGGCCCAAGAGAAGATAGAGAACAAGTCTCTCACGTTCTGGACTCAGATTAGGACTGCACAGACATACCTGACTCAAAACGTCAATAACTTTTTCATCTGGACTCTGAATTTGGGTGATATTTTTTTGTTGGAAAATAGATTTCATGCACTTTCCAACCCAATTGGATTCACCTTCCAATTCGTCCGGAGCGTTGAGTTATGGACAAAACAATCTGATGCTGCAGCAAAATCCGAGTCAAACTACAAGTCCAAAGGTGTTACGTCACCTTCACTTGGGCCCATTGGCCTTGTACGACCTAGGGTTAGTTTTAGGCTGCCTTGGTACGTCCTCGCACCTCCTTGGCAGCCACCCCTTGCTCCTATATAAGTAGATCCATCTAGTAGCTTTTTCCTTGGGTTTTATTAGTTAAAAGTTAGCCATTGCTGCAACTTCGTGTACTTTGTTTGTGTCCAACGACCAGACCAAGACTGCTTATGAAACCCCAATTTTGTCAATACTTCATCCATTTTCGCAATATTCAGATTGCTTTATCATATTCTTGCTCGTTCTTTGATTGCTTGCAGGAATAGACCTTCGTGGTCAGGTTGATCGTGCTCTGGCGTGGTCAATAACCTCTCAGAGTGGGTTAGCGATTTCTAAGGCGCAGCGTCATGCACGTTTGTAGTCGGATCGTCAAAGTCGTCTCCACCAAATCAATAGTTATTGTCTCATTGAAAGATCGGGACCCTCGCCTCTATCACCCATGCTTTGCATTACAAATGATGATTGATTCTCATACTTGTATGTGTATTTCCAAGCTTGGTGGAGATATTGCTTGTTATTGCCATGTTCCTTTTGTGACCCATTCCTACGATGATACTATGATCTTGATTTGTGTTCGTGCTTGCGATATGTCATGGGAATTGTCTATGCCTATTATTTGCTCCCATGACATGATTGCCATGATTTACTCTAGTGTGTTGCATCTTCGCTCCCCTAGTTTGCACGACTTCATTACTATGCTTGCTTATGTTGCATCACCGATGATTCTGTAACGCCCTCAATGCGGCTATATCTCCCACGTGTCGGAGCACGACTTAGAGGCATAACCGCATTGAAAGCAATGTCGCAAGTGAGGTAATCTTCACACAACCCATGTAATACATAAGGGAAAGAGATACATAGTTGGCTTACAATCGCCACTTCACACAATTACATGAATATAACATTACATCATCCACAAACACACAAGGTCCGACTACGGAACCCAAAATAAAAGAAGACTACCCCAAATGCTACACAGATCCCCGATCGACCCCAACTGGGCTCCACTACTGATCAACTAGAACGAAACAACACAAAGGATACGATCTTCAACGAGCTCCTCCTTGAGCTTGGTTGCGTCATCTGCACGGTCTCATCGGCACCTGCAAGCTGGTTTTGGAAGTATCTGTGAGCCACGGGGACTCATCAATCTCTCACCCTCGCGATCAAGACTATTTAAGCTTATGGGTAAGGTAAAAGGTACGAGGTGGAGCTGCAGCAAGCGACTAGCATATATGGTGGCTAACCTATTCGCAAAAGAGAGCGAGAAGAGAATGCAAAAGCACGATCGAACAACTATGATCAAGAAGTGATCCTAGAACAACCTACGTCAAGCATAACACCAACACCGTGTTCACTTCCCGGACTCCGCCGAGAAGAGACCATCACGGTTCCACACGCGGTTGATGTATTTTAATTAAGGTCAACTTCAGGTTTTCTACAACCGGACATTAACAAATTCCCATCTGCCCATAACCCTGGGCACGGCTTTCGAAAGTTCAAACCCTGTAGGGGTGTCCCAACTTAGCCCATCACAAGCTCTCATGGTCAACGAAGGATATTCCTTTTAGCGGGAAGACCCGATCAGACTCGGAATCCCGGTTACAAGACATCCTCGACAATGGTAAAACAAGTCCAGCAACACCGCCCGAATGTGCCGACAAATCCCGATGGGAGCTGCACATATCTCATTCTCAGGGCACACTCAGATAGGTCAAGCTACGAGTAAAACCAACCCTCGAGTTTCCCCGAGGTGGCCCCGCAGGCTGCCCGTTTCGGACCAACACTTTGAGAAGCACTGGCTCGGGGGGTTAAAATAAAGATGACCCTTGGGTCCGCGAAACCCAAGGGAAAAAGGCTAGGTGGCGAATGGTAAAACCAATGTTGGGAATTGCTGAAGGAGTTTTATTCAAGGCGAACTGTCAAGGGGTTCCCATTACAACCCAACCGCGTGAGGAACGCAAAATCCGGGAACATAACACCGATATGACGGAAACTAGGGCGGCAAGAGTGGAACAAAACACCGGGCATAAGGCCGAGCCTTCCACCCTTTACCAAGTATATAGATGCATTAATTAAATAAGGGATATTGTGATATCCCAACAAAAATCCATGTTCCAAACATGGAACAAGCTCCAATCTTCACCTACAACTAACAACGCTATAAGAGGGGCTGAGAAAAGCAGTAACATAGTGAAACAACGGTTTGCTAGGACAAGGTGGGATAGAGGCTTGGTTCAACAATATGGGAGGCATGATAAGCAAGTGGTAGGTATCGCAGCATAGGCATAGCAAAAGAGCGAGCATCTAGCAAGCAAAGATAGAAGTGATTTCGAGGGTATGGTCATCTTGCCTGAGATCCCGCAAGGAAGAAGAACAAGTCCATGAAGATGACAAATGGACATAGTTGAATGGATCCTCACAAACACGACGTTATCAGAACCAACCCGAAGCAGCAACACCGGAAAGAAGCACACAACAAAGTAAACAACCAACACATGAACATGGTATGATATGCGGGATGCGGTATGTGATGCATATGCATGATTTGCAAAGGAAAGATTGAACCTGGCCTCAACCTGGAAATCCAAGAGTGCCACTGTAAAGGTGAGGTGATTTCGGTTGAAATCGATATAAAGATCGCCGGAATCGGATGCATGGTTTGGAAATAGCAAGCAAAACAAATATGGCACCGGTCTGCGATAAACAGCAAGTGACCAACTAAATGCATCAAGATAAATATGCTACAACACTCAAACATGGTAACAAAATACATGGCAGGGATCCACTCATGATGCTTGACAAAATATGAACACTGAGCTACGGCTAATTCATCCATTAACAGGTTCAAACAAGCATGGCAAAAGTGCAAATGATAACAGGTTTCAGACTTAGTGAAATTAACACAAGTCTGGAATTTATCATCAGGAAGCAATGTTTAGAGCATGATAACTATATGCTGCAGAAACATATCATGGAAAATCAAGGCATGGCATGAAGCTACTCAAAGCACTTAACAAAAGTCACTTAGTGACCTTGAGACAAAAGGGATCATAAAATAGAATTTCAAGCATGTGAACATGGCAAAAACATAAACAGATTCAGACTTGGTGAAAAACTGGAGCATGCAAATCAGTTAACGAGTAGGCATGTTTACGAGCTCGATGCGATCACTACAGAGCATGGCATGACAAACTAAGCATACACCCATCAAGAATACATGGCATAGGAGCTAGGCATGGCAAGAACAACAACATAGCATGCACGGATCAACAGCAACATCCTCGGCAAAATCGCTAACATGTCAACAATCTGTCAGGATTCACGATATAGCAAAAGTAGAGCTCCATTGACTCAAGCTAGGATGCTCCATAAATGCAAACAAATAGACGGATGGATAGAGCACCACAATATTAGCAAATAATCCTTACTGATCATCCTCAAAAGAGGCACGGATCACTAGGAAACAACATGAACATATGGCATAACGACAAAATCAGGACAAGGACTTGTTGAAATTCTAAGTCCCTGAAATCAGCATTACCGATTACACTACTTTGCAAGCTTGTGCTAGTCACCACACATATCACAAAAATACATGGTAAGCACCTCTATAAATATGGCATGGCATATAACAAAACTCTTTTAGAGCTCAGGAGCATATCATGCACACATTAACCATGGCAAAAATGACAAATATCTATTTGATGAAACAGATCTGGCAAATTTATCACATAACCCTCTTCCAACAGCATTTCTGGCATCAAGATGAGCTCAAATGAAAATGATGCAATGAGATGAAATGATGCAATGAGATGAAATGATGTACTCGTTGAGACGAACATTTTGATATGCTACACGCGCATATCGGAGCTACAGATGCAGAGTTATGATGCAATGAAGAGAGGCATATGAATCTGCAAATTTCAGGAATTAGTCGATTTGGAAAAAAAAACAGGCGGGCGCTGAACAACTAAAATGTGCTCAGGCGAGGGATAGCGGGCTTGCTCACCCTGTGCTTGGCCCACGCGAAGAGGAGGCGACCTGGGCCGGAGAAGATGGGCCGGCGGCTGGGAGGCTACAGCTGGGCCCCGTCGAGCGGACGCAGACCACGCAGGCGACACGAGCGGGAGGAACCGCTCCTGCTCGAGCCCGAGCACAGCCATGGCTGTGGCGGCGCTATCACCGGAGAGGGGCACCAGCAAGGCTCGCTCGGCAGGGACCGGCGGGAAGGTCACGGGGCGCTGGGGCAACTGGATCTGGTCCCTCCGGATCCGTTCCAGCCGGATCCGGCGGCAACTCGCGGCGGGACGGCGATGAGGGAACTCCAGCGCTGGGCGGAGCAGCGGTCAGTGGTGGCGGGGAATTGTGCATGCGGTGGGGCGGCGGCCCAGGCGCACGGCGGCGGAGACGCGGCGAGGGTCGCCGGGCGCGGGCGGCGGCGCGCAGATCCGGGCCCGGGCGGGCCCGCGATGGGCTTCCCCAGGCCGCGCGGTGGAGGAGGGAGGCAGCGCCACATGGCGACGCGCTAGTGGAGGAGGGAGGCGGCGGTGACGACGTGGCGGCCGCCGATTGGCCAGAACGACGTGGCGGCGGGGGTGGACGTGTCCGGTGCGGACGGACATGTCCGGTGGCGCGGAGGGAGTTGGATCTAGGGTTAGACTGCGCGAAATTTTCGGAGGGAGGCACATATTTATAGGTAGAGGGAGCTAGGAGAGTCCAAATGAGTTATGGTTTGCGGCCATGCGATTGTGATCGAACGACCGAGAGGATGGAGGGGGTTTTGGTGGGTTTTGGGCCACTTTGGAGGGGTGTTGGGCTGCAACACACACGAGGCCTTTACGGTCCCTCGGTTAACCGTTGGAGTATCAAACGAAGTCCAAATGGCACGAAACTTGACATGTGGTCTACCGGTAGTAAACCAAGGCCGCATGACAAGTCTCGGTCCAAACCAAAAACGTTTAACACCCGCACACGAAAAGAGGTAGAAAGGAGCACAGGATGACATAGAAGCGCCGGATTGCAAAATGGACAACGGGGAAAATGCTCGGATGCATGAGATGAACATGTATGCAAATGAAATGCACATGATGACATGATATGCAATGCATGACACGCAAGCAATGACAAGGCAACAACAGCGAATAACTGGAGGACACCTGGCACAACGGTCTCGGGGCGTCACAACACTCCACCACTACGAGAGGATCTCGTCCCGAGATCTAGAATGGCACCGGAGGGAAAAAAGGTAGAGGAAGAGTAGCGGTAAAACTAAGTTGCTTCTTTGAAAAACGAGTGAGACCAAAGAACCTTGAGAGGTTGAGCAAAATGAATGGAAGAAAGCAACGAAGATGCACAATGTTGAAAACACTCCATTAAGAAAGAGGAAGAAGAAAGAACTGATTCGGGTAGCACTCCGGTTGAGAAGGGAGGCAAAAACTTGATAGGATGAAAAGGACTTGAGCAGAGGGCACAACACCCCAGATAAATGGATAATCACGAAAAGAACACGATCCTGTCAAAACAAGAAGATGGGTTGAAGAGAGGAACAACACAAAGCCTCCGGAAGAAATGAAAGAACGGAATGGAATGGATGGAGGGGAACAAGATCTTGGGAGAGCATGCTTACAACAAATGCTGGAATGGAGTTGTTGGATTATCAACAACGAAAAGCATAAACTTGATATGGTGTTATGGAATACATCTCAGATTATGAGGTGACAAACTGCCACTCACAGGAAGAAGAATTGAATTGATATGGACAAGGAGACGAGAAAGTAATTACACCGGGAGGATAAAAGAAGAACTTGGGTCATTTATGAGCACCATAAACAAGACACAAGATAACTCCAACAAAGAGGTTGATGGATTTAATATACCTCATTCTTAACAACAAGTGAATCTTGAAGCATGACTCAAAATATCAAGAATGACATAATACCACCTCCAATGATATGGAAGGAAGAATTGCACTCCGGATTGCAAGATGAAGAATTCTTGAGCTCCTCTGAAAAGGATCTCAATGAAAAAACTTCGAGAAGGAATTAAATCCTTGATGAACCATCATGTAGAACCTCCATGAAGAACTCCGGTAAACAAAGGAATGAAAAGAAAGAGAAATTGAAAACACAAGGTGAATCCTTGCAATGATTTAGATGGTTCTTCGTGATAATTAGAGCTTGGAACTCCGGGAAAGAAAAGATGAAACAAGTGAAACCAAAAATTTGATGAGCCTCCGGAATAAGGAGTTTAACACTTGGATGAACAAGAATAAGGATTACATTATGCATATCCTTCACCAATTTAAATTGATGACAAACAACGGATTTGGCATACTACTTATTCTTGTAGAAAAGATTAAGAGGGATATAGTGCAAACTTAAGAAGGTCTTCAATGAACCACCGGTAGGATTGAAACAACGAATGAATTGATATGATAACGAAGGAAGAGGAACTCTTGAACGAACCACCATAAGAATTGAAAATGAACGAAATAAAGGGATGAATCACCGGGTAAGAATTGTGAAATGAAGGAAGATACTTGAGACAATCTAGATACATGAGAATGAAGGGATCACGAACTGATTAGAGATCACTTGAACGATGCACCAGTAAGATTTGGGGAACGATAGCTGAAAGCTGGAATGAAATAATTCTTCTGAAATGATGGCCTCCGGATTATCAAACTGAAAAAAAACTCCTGAATTGCTCCGGATGGGTGAAAAGAATTCTCACAAACGAAATAAATTATGAGAGGATGCCAAAAGGCTAGAACCATGAATCTTGGGAGAACGGATAAAATATGGAGGGAAAACTCTTCTTCGGTCTTCAAATACCGAGAATGACGACTGGAAACACCACCAAGAATTATTTAGACACTCCGGAAGAATCAAAAAGCGAAGATGTTGAGCCAACTATCAAAACAATTGTGAAAGATCTAGGAGAAGGCATTTGACTGATGATAATTCATTCTTACGTCAAACTTTGAAAGATTTGAGAATAGCTCCGGTAAAATTAGAAGAGTCAGGTAAGATCCTGGAAAAAGACATGTGGGTTACGGCCCACTCAAAAGAAATATCGTTGAACGATTTAAAAGAGAGGTTGCACCGGTTGAATTAAAATACTTGAATGAGAGAACATCCTCGAAAGATCTTGAACAAAAGCAGAGTGGAAACATGAATCTTCGAGATATCTTGATCACTCCGGGACAAAAGAATATCGAGAAGTGGAAGATTAAGAGGTGCACCGGCATAAGAAGGTATTAGAAAGGAGAAAAAATGATATGATCAACAACAAAACTTGAATTGAATCCACCGGAGAAGAAAACGAGTGAAGAGTGACGAACTTGAAGCTCCATTAGAATCTTCATGAGAATCACCGGATAAGAACATTGACGGAAAACATGGAGAGACATCCCATCAATAAAATGGATAGTGATAAAGAACTCTGAGTCCTTGAAGAAAAAGGGTGGGTGGGTGGGAAAAACAAAGACAACTTGGGATGGATGAAACGAACAACGTTGAGAAAGCTGAGATTGAATCTTGCGGATGTTGAAAACAAACGGATCCGCTTGAAGAGAAAACACACCAGTTGAACAGGATTTACATGACAATCTCGATTATCAAGAAGGATTAGTATTCACATAGGAATATGAGAACACCACTTAGGAAAGGTATGGAATCAACATTTGACTTCGAAGCAACTCGAATACCACAACTCAAAACACAACAAAGGATTGGCTTGCAAAATAAGTCGGAACAAACATATGATAGAGATTTCGTTCGAAGTTTTTGTGGTGGGGCCTACACGGGCTCGATCGTACAGCGCCATCATGTACAAGGCAGTGCACATGACATACGAAGCGTCCCCGAGTCGGCATAGCAAAGGACTCTTTAAGACACAACGAGACCATTGTAAACCAACCGTGAATAGGCGGACCACTAGACGTCGAACCCCAGTTTCATATCATATATCTGTCGGAAAGATATCCTAAGAGCTACTTGAATTCCCACTTATAAACTTCCGAAATTTTCCGGTTATGCAATCGGGTGTTGGGGATACAGGGGAAGCATAAAATCTCACCCAAAACTAGCAAATCCTACATCCAGCTGTATCCATCCTTCAACACATAACCAAGAAATCATCTACCTCAACCTTCGAAAAGCATCCGTTATACGAGTTATGGCAATACTCCAAAACTCCCGCCCCAGTACCGGGTGGCGTCGAGGTTATCTCACAAACAACTGCATAAAAGAGATTTTCCATGTCGGCGAAACTAATCTCAGGTATTCCAGAACTGCAACGATAAAATTGTGACGACAACACCTCGGAGCTCAACTCCTTGGGACACTGCCACAACCCCTAAATGACAGGAGGCACCAAGAACAATGTTCTCGTCACAAAACCATCGGAACGATTCCAAGATACCCGCGTGATCCTAAATTTTTTTTAGTGAAATTTGAGAAGAGAACAGTCAAAACTCTACATCAGGATGCCTCACCAGAGCGACGAAGGGACTGAGGAGTAAAAAGAATTCCTAACTCTCTGATATATATAATTCCTAAATGACTCAAAACATTTCTAGACTCAATAACGCCAGCGATTCGATCAAGCAGGGAGCTCCTAAGGTCGTGAAGGCACTGATTACCAACTTGTAACGCCCTCAATGCGGCTATATGTCCCACGTGTCGGAGCACGACTTAGAGGCATCACCGCATTGAAAGCAATGTCGCAAGTGAGGTAATCTTCACACAACCCATGTAACACATAAGGGAAAGAGATACATAGTTGGCTTACAATCGCCACTTCACACAATTACATGAATATAACATTACATCATCCAGAAACACACAAGGTCCGACTGCGGAACTCAAAATAAAAGAAGACTACCCCAAATGCTACACAGATCCCCGATCGACCTCAACTGGGCTCCACTACTGATCAACTAGAACGAAACAACAGAAAGGATAAGATCTTCAACAAGCTCCTCGTTGAGCTTGGTTGCGTCATCTGCACGGTCTCATCGGCACCTGCAAGCTGGTTTTGGAAGTATCTGTGAGCCACGGGGACTCAGCAATCTCGCACCCTCGCAATCAAGACTATTTAAGCTTATGGGTAAGGTAAAAGGTACGAGGTGGAGCTGCAGCAAGCGACTAGCATATATGGTGGCTAACCTATTCGCAAAAGAAAGCGAGAAGAGAATGAAAAAGCACGGTCGAACAACTATGATCAAGAAGTGATCCTAGAACAACCTACGTCAAGCATAACACCAACACCGTGTTCACTTCTCGGACTCCGCCGAGAAGAGACCATCACGGTTACACACGTGGTTGATGTATTTTAATTGAGGTCAACTTCAGGTTTTCTACAACCGGACATTAACAAATTCCCATCTACCCATAACCGCGGGCACGGCTTTCGAAAGTTCAAACCCTGCAGGGGTGTCCCAACTTAGCCCATCACAAGCTCTCATGGTCAACGAAGGATATTCCTTCTAGCGGGAAGACCCGATCAGACTCGGAATCCCGGTTACAAGACATCCTCGACAATGGTAAAACAAGTCCAGCAACACTGCCCGAATGTGCCCACAAATCCCGATAGGAGCTGCACATATCTCGTTCTCAGGGCACACTCAGATGGGTCAAGCTACGAGTAAAACCAACCCTCGAGTTTCCCCGAGGTGGCCCCGCAGGCTGCCCGTTTCAGACCAACACTTACAGAAGCACTGGCCCAGGGGGTGGGGTTAAAATAAAGATGACCCTTGAGTCCACGAAACCCAAGGGAAAAAGGCTAGGTGGCGAATGGTAAAACCAATGTTGGGCATTGCTGGAGGAGTTTTATTCAAGGCAAACTGTCAAGGGGTTCCCATTATAACCCAACCGCGTGAGGAACGCAAAATTCGGGAACATAACACCGATATGACGGAAACTAGGGCGGCAAGAGTGGAACAAAACACCAGGCATAAGGTCGAGCCTTCCACCCTTTACCAAGTATATAAATGCATTAATTAAATAAGAGATATTGTGATATCCCAACAAAAATCCATGTTCCAAACATGGAACAAGCTCCAATCTTCACCTGCAACTAACAACGCTATAAGAGGGGCTGAGCAAAGCGGTAACATAGACAAACAACAGTTTGTTAGGACAAGGTGGGTTAGAGGCTTGGTTCAACAATATGGGAGGCATGATAAGCAAGTGGTAGGTATCACATCATAGGCTTTGCAAAAGAGCGAGCATCTAGCAAGCAAAGATAGAAGTGATTTCAAGGGTATGGTCATCTTGCCTGAGATCCCGCAAGGAAGAAGAACGAGTCCATGAAGATGAAAAACGGACGTAGTCGAACGGATCCTCACAAACACAACGTTATCAGAACCAAACCGAAGCAGCAACACCGGAAAGAAGCACACAACAAAGTAAACAACCAACACATGAACATGGTATGATATGCGGGATGCGGTATGTGATGCATATGCATGATTTGCAAAGGAAAGATTGAACCTGGCCTCAACTTGGAAATACAGGAGGGCCACTGTAAAGATGAGGTGATTTCGGTTGAAATCGATATAAAGATCGCCGGAATCGGATGCACGGTTTGGAAATGGCAAGCAAAACAAATATGGCACCGGTCTGCGATAAACAGCAAGTGACCAACTAAATGCATCAAGATAAATGTGCTACGGCACTCAAACATGGTAACAAAATACATGGCAGGGATCCACTCATGATGCTTGATAAAAGATGAACACTGAGCTACGGCTAATTCATCCATTAACAGGTTCAAACAAGCATGGCAAAAGTGCAAATGATAACAGGTTTCGGACTTAGTGAAATTAACACAAGTCTGGAATTTATCATCAGGAAGCAATGTTTAGAGCATGATAACTATATGCTACAGAAACATATGATGGTAAATCAAGGCACAGCATGAAGCTACTCAAAGCATTAACAAAAGTCCCTTAGTGACCTTGAGCCAAAAGGGATCAGAAAATAGAATTGCAAGCATGTGAACATGGCAAAAACATAAACAGATTCAGACTTCATGAAAAACTGGAGCATGCAAATCAGTTAACGAGTAGGCATGTTTACGAGCTCGATGCGATCACTACTGAGCATGGCATGACAAACTAAGCATACACTCATCAAGAATACATGGCATAGGAGCTAGGCATGGCAAGAACAACAACATAGCATGCACGGATCAATAGCAACATCCTCGGCAAAATCGCCACCATGTCAACAATCCACCAGGATTCACGATATAGCAAAAGTAGAGCTCCATTGACTCAAGCTAGGGTGTTCCATAAATGCAAACAAAGACATGGATGGATAGAGCACCACAATATTAACAAATAATCCTTACTGATCATCCTCAAAAGAGGCATGGATCACTAGGAAACAACATGAACATATGGCATAACGACAAAATCAGGACAAGGACTTGGTGAAATTCTAAGTCCCTAAAATCAGCATTACCGATTACACTACTTTGCAAGCTTGTGCAACTCACCACACATATCACAAAAATACATGGTAAGCACCTCTGTAAACATGGCATGGCATATAACAAAACTCATGTAGAGCTCAGGAGCATATCATGCACACATTAATCATGGCAAAAATGACAAATATCTATTTGATGAAACAGATCTGGCAAATTTATAATTTAGCCCTCTTCCAACAGCATTTCGGTCATCAAGATGAGCTCAAATGAAAATGATGCAGTGAGATGAAATGATGTACTCGTTGAGACGAACATTTTGATATGCTACAAGCGCAAGTCGGAGCTACGGATGCAGAGTTATGATGAAATGAAGAGAGGCATATGAATCTGCAAATTTCAGGACTTAGTTGATTTGGAAAAAACAGGCGGGCGCTGAACAACTAAAATGTGCTCAGGTGAGGGATAGGGGGCTTGCTCACCCTGGGCTTGGCCCACGCGAAGAGGAGGCGACCTGGGCCGGAGAAGATGGGCCGGCGGCTGGGAGGCGCTGAAGCTAGGCCCCATCGAGCGGACGCGGCCCACGCAGGCGACGCGAGCGGGAGGAACCGCTCCTGCTCGAGCCCGAGCACAGCCATGGCTGTGGCGGCGCTGTCGCCGGAGAGGGGCACCGGCGAGGCTCGCTCGGCAGGGACCGACAGGAAGGTCGCGGGGCGCTGGGGCAACTGGATCCGGTCCCTTTGGATCCGTTCCAGCCGGATCCGGCGGCAACTCGCGGCCGGACGGCGACGAGGGAACTCCGGCGCTGGGCGGAGCAGCGGTCAGTGGTGGCGGGGAATGGTGCATGCGGCGGGGTGGCGGCCCAGGCACACGGTGGCGGAGACGCGGCGAGGGTCGCCGGGCGCGGGCGGCGGCGCGCAGATCCGGGCCCGTGCGGGCCCGCGGTGGGCTTCCCCGGGCCGCGCGGTGGAGGAGGGAGGCAGCGCCACATGGCGATGCGCTAGTGGAGGAGGGAGGCGGCGGTGACGACATGGCGGTTGCCGATTGGCCAGAACGACGTGGCGGCGGGGGTGGACGCGTCCGGTGCGGACGGACATGTCCGGTGGCGCGGAGGGAGTTGGATCTAGGGTTAGACTGCGCGAAATTTTCGGAGGGAGGCACATATTTATATGTAGAGGGAGCTAGGAGAGTCCAAATGAGGTGCGGTTTGCGGCCACACGATTGTGATCGAATGACCGAGAGGATGGAGGAGGTTTAGGTGGGTTTTGGGCCACTTTGGAGTGGTGTTGGGCTGCAACACACATGAGGCCTTTATGGTCCCTCGGTTAACCGTTGGAGTATCAAACGAAGTCCAAATGGCACGAAACTTGACAGGTGGTCTACCGGTAGTAAACCAAGGCTGCATGACAAGTCTCGGTCCAAACCGAAAACGTTTAACACCCGCACACGAAAAGAGGTAGAAAGGAGCACCGGATGACATAGAAGCGCCGGATTGCAAAACGGACAACGGGGAAAATGCTCGGATGCATGAGACGAACATGTATGCAAATGAAATGCACATGATGACATGATATGCAATGCATGACATGCAAGCAATGACAAGGAAACAATAGCGAATAACTGGAGGACACCTGGCACAACGGTCTCGGGGCATCACATATTCATACTTGCTCATTTCGTGCGGTTGATGGCATTTCTTTCCATGCATTGCACATGATTGTTATTGCTTCTTGTCATCTATCTCTGTGTATTGCCTCTCTCATGCTAGATGATTTGACATGT